>NC_072787.1:21748410-21909865 GCF_022539595.1 Amphiprion ocellaris | reverse complement strand
AAAAAAATGCGATTTTTCAACATGTTGTAAAAACGTGCCATATGATGAAATAATGTAAACGAGGCCATGAAAAACACTCCAGAAAGGTTTTCTTTGAAAAAAAAAATCATCATGAATTTTGGCGCAAAAAAACGCCTTACTATACTATGTCGAAAAAAAAATGCGATTTTTCAACATGTTGTAAAAACATGCCATATGATGACATAATGTAAAGGAGGATGTGAAAAACACTCCAGAAAGTTTTTCTTTGAAAAAAAAAATCATCATGAATTTTGGCACAAAAAAAACGCCTTACTATACTATGTCGAAAAAAAATTGCGATTTTTCAACATGTTGTAAAAACATGCCATATGATGACATAATGTAAAGGAGGATGTGAAAAACACTCCAGAAAGTTTTTCTTTGAAAAAAAAATCATCATGAATTTTGGCACAAAAAAAACGCCTTACTATACTATGTCGAAAAAAAATTGCGATTTTTCAACATGTTGTAAAAACATGCCATATGATGGAATAACGTAAAGGAGGCCGTGAAAAACACTCCAGAAAGGTTTTCTTTGAAAAAAAAATCATCATGAATTTTGGCACAAAAAAAACGCCTTACTATACTATGTCGAAAAAAAAATGCGATTTTTCAACATGTTGTAAAAACATGCCATATGATGAAATAATGTAAAGGAGGCCATGAAAAACACTCCAGAAAGGTTTTCTTTGAAAAAAAAATCATCATGAATTTTGGCGCAAAAAAAACGCCTTACTATACTATGTCGAAAAAAAATTGCGATTTTTCAACATGTTGTAAAAACGTGCCATATGATGAAATAATGTAAAGGAGGCCGTGAAAAACACTCCAGAAAGGTTTTCTTTGAAAAAAAAATCATCATGAATTTTGGCGCAAAAAAAACGCCTTACTATACTATGTCGAAAAAAAAATGCGACTTTTTCAACATGTTGTAAAAACATGCCATATGATGAAATAATGTAAACGAGGCCATGAAAAACACTACAGAAAGGTTTTCTTTGAAAAAAAAAATCATCATGAATTTTGGCGCAAAAAAACGCCTTACTATACTATGTCGAAAAAAAAATGCGACTTTTCAACATGTTGTAAAAACGTGCCATATGATGAAATAATGTAAAGGAGGCCGTGAAAAACACTCCAGAAAGGTTTTCTTTGAAAAAAAAAATCATCATGAATTTTGGTGCAAAAAAAACGCCTTACTATACTATGTCGAAAAAAAAATGTGATTTTTCAACATGTTGTAAAAACCTGCCATATGATGACATAACGTAAAGGAGGATGTGAAAAACACTCCAGAAAGGTTTTCTTTGAAAAAAAAAATCATCATGAATTTTGGCGCAAAAAAAAACCGCCTTACTATACTATGTCGAAAAAAAAATGCGATTTTTCAACATGTTGTAAAAACGTGCCATATGATGAAATAATGTAAACGAGGCCATGAAAAACACTCCAGAAAGGTTTTCTTTGAAAAAAAAAATCATCATGAATTTTGGCGCAAAAAAACGCCTTACTATACTATGTCGAAAAAAAAATGCGATTTTTCAACATGTTGTAAAAACATGCCATATGATGACATAATGTAAAGGAGGCCGAGAAAAACACTCCAGAAAGGTTTTCTTTGAAAAAAAAATCATCATGAATTTTGGCACAAAAAAAACGCCTTACTATACTATGTCGAAAAAAAAATGCGATTTTTCAACATGTTGTAAAAACATGCCATATGATGAAATAATGTAAAGGAGGCCATGAAAAACACTCCAGAAAGGTTTTCTTTGAAAAAAAAATCATCATGAATTTTGGAGCAAAAAAAACGCCTTACTATACTATGTCGAAAAAAAATTGCGATTTTTCAACATGTTGTAAAAACGTGCCATATGATGAAATAATGTAAAGGAGGCCGTGAAAAACACTCCAGAAAGGTTTTCTTTGAAAAAAAAATCATCATGAATTTTGGCGCAAAAAAAACGCCTTACTATACTATGTCGAAAAAAAAAATGCGATTTTTCAACATGTTGTAAAAACATGCCATATGATGAAATAATGTAAACGAGGCCATGAAAAACACTACAGAAAGGTTGTCTTTGAAAAAAAAAATCATCATGAATTTTGGCGCAAAAAAACGCCTTACTATACTATGTCGAAAAAAAAATGCGACTTTTCAACATGTTGTAAAAACGTGCCATATGATGAAATAATGTAAAGGAGGCCGTGAAAAACACTCCAGAAAGGTTTTCTTTGAAAAAAAAATCATGATGAATTTTGGCGCAAAAAAAACGCCTTACTATACTATGTCGAAAAAAAATTGCGATTTTTCAACATGTTGTAACAATGTGCCATATGATGAAATAATGTAAGTGAGGCCATGAAAAACACTACAGAAAGGTTGTCTTTGAAAAAAAAATCATCATGAATTTTGGCGCAAAAAAAACGCCTTACTATACTATGTCGAAAAAAAAATGCGATTTTTCAACGTTGTAAAAACGTGCCATATGATGAAATAATGTAAAGGAGGCCGTGAAAAACACTCCAGAAAGGTTTTCTTTGAAAAAAAAATCATCATGAATTTTGGCGCAAAAAAAACGCCTTACTATACTATGTCGAAAAAAAAATGCGATTTTTCAACATGTTGTAAAAACATGCCATATGATGAAATAATGTAAACGAGGCCATGAAAAACACTCCAGAAAGGTTTTCTTTGAAAAAAAAAATCATCATGAATTTTGGCGCAAAAAAAAAACGCCTTACTATACTATGTCGAAAAAAAAATGCAATTTTTCAACATGTTGTAAAAACATGCCATATGATGACATAATGTAAAGGAGGATGTGAAAAACACTCCAGAAAGGTTTTCTTTGAAAAAAAAATCATCATGAATTTTGGCGCAAAAAAACGCCTTACTATACTATGTCGAAAAAAAATGCGATTTTTCAACATGTTGTAAAAACATGCCATATGATGACATAACGTAAACGAGGCCATGAAAAACACTCCAGAAAGGTTTTCTTTGAAAAAAAAATCATCATGAATTTTGGCGCAAAAAAAACGCCTTACTATACTATGTCGAAAAAAAAATGCGATTTTTCAACATGTTGTAAAAACATGCCATATGATGAAATAATGTAAACGAGGCCATGAAAAACACTCCAGAAAGGTTTTCTTTGAAAAAAAAATCATCATGAATTTGGCGCAAAAAAAACCGCCTTACTATACTATGTCGAAAAAAAATTGCGATTTTTCAACATGTTGTAAAAACCTGCCATATGATGACATAATGTAAAGGAGCACGTGAAAAACACTCCAGAAAGGTTTTCTTTGAAAAAAAAATCATCATGAATTTTGGCGCAAAAAAAACGCCTTACTATATACTATGTCGAAAAAAAAATGCGATTTTTCAACATGTTGTAAAAACGTTCCATATGATGAAATAATGTAAAGGAGGCCGTGAAAAACACTCCAGAAAGGTTTTCTTTAAAAAAAAAATCATGAATTTTGGCGCAAAAAAAACCCCGCCTTACTATACTATGTCCAAAAAAAAAAATGCGATTTTTCAACATGTTGTAAAAACCTGCCATATGATGAAATAATGTAAAGGAGGCCATGAAAAACACCCCAGAAAGGTTTTCTTACAAAAAAAATCATCATGAATTTTGGCGCAAAAAAAGGCCTTACTATAGTATGTCGAAAAAAAAATGTGATTTTTCAACATGTTGTAAAAACGTGCCATATGATGAAATAATGTAAAGGAGGCTGTGAAAAACACTCCAGAAAGGTTTTCTTTGAAAAAAAAAATCATCATGAATTTTGGCACAAAAACTATGACGTTTTTGTGACATGTCGGACAACATACTAAACCGTGACGTTTTTGTGCCATTTTGGACGACATACTAAACTATGACTTTTTTTGACATTGTGGAAGACATACTAAAGTACAACGTTGAGCCAGTTGAGCTAGCTGGACACCTGCTTTTGTACCAATTCGGACAACATACTAAACTTTGATGTTTTTGTGCCATTTTGGACCACAATTTGAGGTTCTTAAAAGGGGCAAAACTGAAGCAAGAGAAACCAAGATATTCTGAATTGTACCCTCAATGTGGATAGCATATTTCCCATAATGCCCCTTCAGATCTGAATCTTTATATTTTATTCTGTCTCGCAGGACTTTGGAAACTTCCCTCCCCCACCTCCTCCTCCACCACTGGGTGAAATCCTCCCCCCACCTCCTCCGGACCCCGTCCTTCCTCCTCCACCGCCTCCTTTGGCTGCCAAGAGTGCCTTGAAACCTGCTGGCCCACAGAAACACCTGCCGACCAACTTCCCTCCACCTCCATCTGCGATGGACAACCTCCCACCTCCACCGCCGCCTCCACCCATCGACGACGCCTCCGAGGCCCCACCCGACTTCCTTCCACCTCCTCCTTCGGCCGCCGGCTTCGGTTTGCTCCCACCTCCTCCACCATCGATGGTGAACTCTCTACCACCGCCACCCCCACCGGCTAGTTTCGGGGGCATGGACCTTCCTCCTCCACCACCAGATCCGGTGTCTTTACCTCCACCACCTCCATCTCAGCCAGTGTTCACAGGAGCTGGGGCACCACCGCCACCTCCACCACCTCCTCCTCCACCACCTGCCGCCCCTGTTGCTGCCCCACGAGTAGCTGTGCGGCCCGCGGGATCCCTGAAGAAGGTTCCTCCTGCCCCGCCAAAGAGGACTACACCACCGCTGCACGGAGGAGGTGGAGGTGGAGGAGGAGGTGGAGACTTCATGTCAGAACTGATGCTCGCCATGCAGAAGAAGCGTTCGGATCATTAATCAATCATCAATTTGTGGATTATAAATATAGTACGAACTTAATCTGCAAGAAAAAGCAAACGTGTCTTTAAAGACATTCATTAATCTATTCATAGTTTACAAAGCAAAAGACCAAAGAGATACCTTTTAAAGAAAATGTTGTAATAACGCTTTTGTACTGAGTTTGGAAACTGGTGTCACAATTTGCTTTAAGAAGCAATATCTGTTGGGATAAACACAAAGTTATTTTTTATGACATTAAAATCAAAAAGCTGTTGTCATACTTCCAAGAGACACTTTTATAGGATTGTACATACGTTTGCATGGATGAAGGGCTGTAAATACTGTAAAAACACATTCTCACAGTGTCCAGGGAATATACAGTGTACCCAGTTAGTTTTCAGATGACTGTTACCCAAATAAAACCTCCGAAATAAACCCTTTAAAATCCTGGTGGCTTAAGAAATGCACGACCTGAACATTATTCCATATCGGATTGAATAAACACGGTTGTTGAGTATAATCTGTCGCGATTGGTTGTTGGAAAAACACATGGTATATGACAGAGTTCTTCTTCATTTCTTTGTTCAGTAAAAGAAAAAGATGCAACTACATGAAGAAAACGGTGATTGTATTACATCTACATAACAGAAATATACTCATCCTGTGATAAATTTCATAATTAAACAATATAACTGCCCAAAAATGAGATAAAATCTAAATCTACACCAGTCAGCCACAACGTTAGAACCCCCGTCTGGAAGTGTCGCTGTCATTTAGGGGTGTGCTTGATCTGCAGCAATGTCTAGGTAGATGGTATGAATCAAAACAACATCCACAAAAACACCAGGCGTCCAGGTTTACAAGTAGAACACTGCATTCTCACTGCAACGCTCTTCCCCTGCCAGTGGTTTTAAAGCTGTGGCTGATCAGGGCAGAAACAACACAACATACCTGCCACAGTTAGAGCTTCATTCTTCTGACATAATTTTTCTATTTGTCACCAGATCCACACAGTAGCTGCTCTTTCAGGGGAAAAAAAACAGCCACAACTTTGACCTTGTGAACCAACTAAAACAAGGCAGAACGTATCAAAGCGTGCAGCAGGGAAGTCTCAGTCTTATTACATTTGAGTGTTTTTGTATATCCAGGTGTCTCTCATGAAGAACAGCTGACCTTTAACCTCTCGGCCCACCGTGGAGGTCTTGCTGCATAGCCCGCCTCCTCTGCAGTCTCTTGTGTAACAAAGGGAGAGGACAGGATCTGGTGCAGCAGCTCCACCTAGTGACGGACAAGCAAATTACAGCACAGCAAATTATTTCCAACAACCTGCTTGGATAACAGGTGAAGTTATTTACCTCTGAGAAATCGTTCATCTCAGCTTTCCTGATTGCAGACTCCGCCATCCAGTTCCTCAGCACATATCTCGGATTTACGTCTGTGAGATGTTGGATGCAATCAGGAGAAGATGTTCATGTTTGTCACACCATCTAAATATTAGGATCTTTGGTGGGTCAGTCGTCTTTGAAGACTTACTTTTCATCCTTTGTTGACGATCCAAATCAGTATCATTCTGTTGTCTGAATGGAAAAATGACTTTTACATTACCAAAATATCCATATTCGACACAAATGGCTCATATCAAGCATTTAGACTGAGAAATTTGACTTGCTAAGCTGACTACATTAATCAATAAATCAGTTTTCTCTCACCTACTGAGTCGGAGCAGGTACATGTTGAGCCAATCAGAGAAAAGCAAGTGTGACAACAGGTCATCAAGAGCCCACATCTAACATAAAACGCATAAAAATAAACAAAATCATAAGAGAAATGCCGCCAAATTAAACCTCTGAATTGATACATGATTTTGCATGTTGGTTACCTCCATAATAATAAATTTAAATAGACAAAAAGCAGTTTAATCATATGCAACGCCAAGTCACATACTTGTATCTTTCGGTATATTTAACATATTTTATTCATTGTCTCTTTTTGCATGCAGTGCCCTTGGTACTAATAAATGGGACATCACAAAACAACCTAGAAACAGATATGTAATATTTTGCCACTTTATCTCTACCTGTGTGAAGTTCATATTGAGGAGCTGCTCGGCTGAAACTTCACTGAGCTGCCTGAAGGTCATAGTGAAGTCTGACTGAGTGTCCTCCATCATCTGGGAAGACAAACGCAAATTAAGGTGTGAGTAAAACACACTTTTTTGAAAAGAATTGTAGAGTACAACTAATGACTTGCCTTAAGTAGGAAGGCAATAAGGTAGCGGTCATTCTCGTCTTCACCAAGAAGTCCCAGTTTGGCTTTAAATAACTGGTGAATTCTGAAAACGGACACAGAAATGAAATCAGGAAATAACAGAAACTCATGGCCTGGATGGAGAATGAAGAGAGAAGACAGATTTCACGTGGAGCTCACCTCATCTGGTAAAGATCAGCATATCCTTTTAAAATGATTTGAGCCCTGAGAAACAAAAAAGAAGAAGGTCAACGCTCTGTTTTATGAGTCTCCTACACTTAAAGTAGCAAAAATAAGAAGCACAAAATGATAAAGTTATAAAATCACATGGCAAAACACTAAATACATCCCACATAAACTGTTGGTCTTTTTGACATATTTGGAAATGCAAACATTTAAGTCTCTCAGATACAAACCAATTTTTTCTGTAGTAGCTTTTTTAATAATTTATTTAACAAAAATGTGAACAGAAATAACATTATCTGTGGACAAAGTTAGCTAATCCCGTCCACTTCATTAGAACTAACTTCTTTTAAGTGTTTTACATAAATGTCCACCAGTCTCCAATGTTGGTTTGATAAAATTTCTGACCACCCTTCCATGGAAATTTCCTTTAGCTGCAAGAACCTTGAAGTTTTTCTCGCATGTGCCGCCTGTTTTTAATCACATCGGTTCAGTTGGAAATTCAAATCTGTTTTGGTATGTTTCTTAGCCCTCCATTTGTTCTTCATGAGCCATGCCTTGGTGGTTTTGCAAGTGCACTTATTATGCTCATTAAAAGGTCTACATCTAGTTCAGGTTCAACTTTCATACGATGACCTCACATTATCCTCAAGTGCTCTTTGATATGAAGCAGAACTCATAGTGGGATCAATTACTACCCAGTTCCTAAGAAACATTTCCAACCCTACAGCTGGTATGACGTCCTTCTCCTGAAGAGTTTTTGCCAAAAATGTCCATGGTTACTGAGGCCAAAAAAGCTCTATCTTTGACTCATCTGTTCAGGGCACATGATTCCAAAAGTCCTGCTTTTTCCTCATGGCAAACTGGAATTTTGCTTTAATGTTATTGTTGGACAGTGAAGACTTTTTCCTGGCAAACCTCCCATACTGGTTAAATTTGTAAAATCTCCTTCTAATTGGACTTTGACACCAAGAGTTGCAGAGTTACCTGCAGATCCTGATTTACTTTTGAGGTTCTCAGATTCTTTTTGTTGCATCAAACGATCCGCTTTGGACAAAGTGGTATCTGTTTGAAATCTGCACCACTTGATGATTTTTCTACAGTGGTGGAGTGATTTATTCGAACAATTTGAAGATCTTTTTAACCCTTAAATGCATATGGGGGTCAAAAATGACCCGGCGAAGTCGTATTCTTGCAATATCTTTGTAATGAAAAATTTCTATCATTTCATTTTCCAGCTATTCCTCAAAAACATGTTTTGATATAATTTCATTTAAATTTTTAAGTTCCCTTGTATACTTCTAAAGAAACTGTAATATTTGTATTCCTAGCCCAAGCGCTTTATCACTGAAAATATCATACAAGAGGTGATGCAGTGCACACACTTTGACGGATGGAGAGTAGCAACAGTTGGAGGAAAAGAGTGGAAAAATGTCAAGAAAATGGATGTTGACATTCTTCTATTGCTGTTCTGTGTAATAGTCTTCTTTGTCAATAATGAAAATGTTCAAAATCTATTCTAAAGTGAAAAATAAACATATTCCAAACATGAAACCATTCTTGTGTGGGCAAAAATATAATACAAACAATAATATAAATTATTATTCTCAACCAAAATGACAAAAATGGCATAAAAACACATTGATTCTCATACGGGTAATTTCTGACACACTTACGGAAGACTGTAGGGTCCAATCACTGGTGCATCTAAGGGTTAAATACCTTGCATAGGCATCCACAACCTTTCTATCCTGAAGGCCTCTTTAGATCAGGGCATGACTCCACACACTTCAGAAGTAATGACAACATCAGACTTTAGATGTCAGAGGTTTAAACTGACCTTGAAGCTGTGACAAATGCACTTTTTCAACGTGACTAATCTCTTTTTTAATTATTTAAATTTTGAAAATGTCAATTGTATATCTCATGTGTTGGACAGTCTCACTTTTACCTGTAGGTGTGAAGTGTTTGCTTGTTTAAATATGTTGAGAGTTAGATTTTTGGTATCTACAATGATCTGATAAGGCTCCTGATCAGCATTTTTAGGCTCAAACTTTACTTTGAAGCTGCTTCCTGCCTGTGCTCAAATGTTGAACAGCATCTAATTGCCTGCTGATTCAATACAAGAAGTTTTTGGAGATATTAAGTAATAGCAAAGTCCTTGCAGTTTCTGCTAGGAACAAAGGTAATTTATTATGTGATTTTCACCTAATACAAACAGATGTGATGGTATTCTTACCGTTTCTGCTGGATTTGTGTGAGAACTGGCCTCAGAGCCGCCAAGAGCTTCTCCAGGTTGAACAGGCCGACTTGTGCCTGAGCTCCGATGCTGTATCTGCCCTCATCATCAGATGCGTTCGGGACAAAATCTGCAACATTAAAGCTTTTTTAAAAAAACATTTGACAAAAACAGTAAATTTGTGTATATCAGTGAAACAGAGCGGCACAACATTGTACATACTGGGGTCATACGACTCCATGAAGCCAAACGGTCCGTAGTCGATGGTGATAGAAAGAAGACTGAAGTTGTCTGTGTTGCAAACTCCTGTTACAAAACAAACAATACAAAATAACACAACCGTAGATATAAGTAGAATGTTGGTATAATGTGTGTGATAAAATTCGCATCTAGAACAGTTTCTCACCATGTGCGAACCCAACCGACATCCATTGGGCGATCAGATGGGCCGTTTCATTTACAACTGTGGAGTAAAACACCTACAGATACAAAGATTCCACAATAAGCCAGTTACTTGTTACATTTCCAGAAGTTTATTTCAATACTTCAACACAAAAAGTGTTTTCAAGACTCACCACATATTTTTCCGGGTCACTCAAACTGATGTAAGAAAAATGTTGGTCAATCATGAAGTTCAGCAGCTTTCTAAAAATGAACAAAACAAAAAAAGTTATGCTATTAGCTGCAGTATATTGTACACAGTAGGAGACCACAGAATGAGAAGAGATTTAATCTGTCTCACCTGAGAAGATCTGTTTCTCCACTCTGAGCCAAAATTTCTAAAGATCCAATCCGAAACCACGACTTGGTCAGCCGGAGAACAACAGCTCCTGAGGGAAAAAAGTATAAAACAGTAGGTTTAGAAATCATTACATGTGATAATTACCATGTACACCATGCAAACTGAAACTAAAAGTGAAATTAATTCACTGCACCTCTCTCTGTTTTCACATTTCCGTTGTAGAACTGATCCCTCACCACCGGCTCGTCGCTCACAGTGAGACTGAAACAAAGCAAACAATTTTCTGATCAATAACAGGAAACACTTTTCAATCAGTAGGTCAGAGCAACTAAACCACATGCTTCATGGATGGTAGACATGTACTGTACCAAAAAAACACCTTCGTTCTGGAGACCTTTTCCATGAGCGAAACTTTTAAAAGAAATCTTTACTCCTGAATGTTAAGTTCACAACTTTTAAGCAAGATAAGGACAAGTATAAAAGTACAAAAACGTTTAATTTCCAGCAGTTAGCCATTGTCAGTGTGGTTTGTTTTTAACACGGTAAGAGACACAGTAACCTGGATTTACGGAAATACCTGAATGACCCAGTTCTTCCATGCTATGAATGGCAGTGACTAAGAAAGCTGCTCTTTGATTTCACTGTTTGCAATATTACTTTTATAGTGATTATTTCTTCTCCTTTCAGAGACCACATACATACCCTGTCAGGACTTGGTTCAGCAATAAAGTTTTCCTCGCTGGAATCATTGGACTACTGATGATTTAACCGTCACATCAGTGCTTCTTTTTCTTTTAACCTTAACTTACTGTTTACTGCATGTCGGTATGGACTAGCTGACAGTAGCATTGCTCAATAATTAGCATTGCAACAAGAGAAAGTTGCCCTATAATTAATAAGGTCTGCAGAAAAAAAATTCATTTTACAATTTGTTATGAAAAAATGGTCTAAACTACTATCATAAACCTTCATCAGATTCATCTGGTTCTGTATCTACAGTAACTTCACTGATGATCAAAGTTTCCCTTCATATTATGAATATTTCCGAGCTCCAGGCCCTTTAAGTACATAGAGGTGGGTCCATATTAATCACTTTTTAATGGACTTTTCCCATCATTTCTGAGCCTCAGAACTTCATCAGTACAGCTAATAGACACATTTGAGTTGCATTCTGAGTGATTTTCCCCACGTTTTAGATACATTTTGGAAAAACTTTGAGTCATTTTAGACCAAATTTTTAGGCATTTCCACCTGCTGAAATCAACTGAGACGGGATATCAATATTGTTTCTTGCCTTTCATTCAGTCTCACCTGGCAGCCCTGCTGGTGGGAACACCCAGGAAGTGCATGGCCTCACTGCACAGGAACTCCCTGACAGAAGAGCGGATTACAGCTCGACCATCTCCGGACCTGTGGTGAGATGCAGAGTAAAACTGTTTCAGTTCCACAAGTTGGTTGCACAACTTCTATTCACACCGGTGGAGGAAACATTCAGATTCTTAACTAAAAGTTCTAATAGAGCAATGTAAAAGTACTCCATGGCTAGCAAAAGTCATAAATGAAAAAATGAGCAAGTGTATTTAGGTATAAGTACTGCATTAGTCCTCTACTATTATCTATGACATGAGATTTTTAATATTTAAACATCAGTGTGTCAGCAGCATGTTACTGTTGGAGCTGCTGTGGGTGCAGCTAGTTTGAATTACTTTATAGAAAGTAGTAATTTACAAAAAGTTTTATATACAGAGACATCAGATATATCCAAAGGGTCATGAGATCATGAATGTGAGAGGTAAAAAGACAGAAAATTAAAATTCTGATGCACAAATCTGTTTCCAGTTTTACAGATTTTTCTCCAATATTTGATTTTTGACAAGATCTTGGCTCATTTCAACATTTACTGAAGTAGGATAATGTGAGAAGTGTCAAATCACACTCAGTCTCCCTGCTATGGGCCACTGATGATCAGACAACTTTGTCAAACATGGAGCCTTCTTGATCAAATATTGGAGTCTTCAGTCTTCAGAGTCTGACGTGCATAATGTTTATTTGATACAGAGGAACAAACATGTAAAATGTGTGTGTGACGAAAAGTTTAACCACCTCTCCTTTCACCACTATCCCTAAATTTCCCCAGTTTCACTCCTGCTTAGGTCATCATGACCTTGGTTTCAACTCGAGTGCAGAGAAAAAAAGCGCTTGTGTTTCAGATTTTGTCGTCTTGTATAGCTTCCATTGGGTTGCAGTTCACACAGGATTGTTCAGTGTATACATGCAGTTAGTTTAAACGTCATGTTTTCCAGTTTTATCACTGTTTGAGTCTGAATTAAACATGCTATCTTCCTAGTTTTAGCATTTGTTCAATCTCAAAATCCCACAACATAAACAACCCATAGACATTGTAAATATGACCCAGACTACACACTATTTTTTTGGACATCACTGGTTTAATCTTTAACAATGTGCTTTTTATATTATCTGTTCTGTAAAACCTTCATCTTAGAAGTAAATAAAGCTGTCAAATAAAAACAGTGGAATAGAAAATACAACATTTTCCTCTGAAATTTAGTGGAATAGCAGTACAAAGTAGCATAAAATAGAAATATTTAAGTAAACCATAAATATCTTGCAATATTTTCCACCACTCTGTCAAAAATTAACAAAAGGATGTGAATTCAGTATTATCTATTCTACATTAAAAAGATATTGATTTTGATGTACGAATAAATATATACTGAAGAAAAGTAACATACCTTGAATATGGAGTTTTCCCTGAGCCTTTAAGCTGCAGTTCCCATATTTCCCCTTTCCTATCAAGTGGAACATTTTATTAGGAAAAACTGTAAAGGCTTAAACTGGCAAAGCATCTTAAATGTCAGTGCTATCAAACCAATTCCAAAAGCTGCTCTCACCTGTTTGAATACTGACCAAGGAAATGTGCTCGACCGTCACCCAGCTGACCTGCCCAGTAGCCAAACTATAGAAGAGGAAGACAGAAAATCAAGCTCATTAGTAAATCTGTGGTCAGATTTACCCTCGATTCATCCAGAAAATGTAGATGACATTTTTTTTTTAAAACACGCTGCACTAATCTAAGTCCTGAGGTGGTGAAATATTGTCTGGGGATTCGCTATATGAACTTTATCCTGGTCCAAAACAGCAAATCATTACAAAGGATTCCTTGTCATACACTATATTGCCAAAAGTATTCGCTCACCTGCCTTGACTCGCATATGAACATAAGTGACATCCCATTCCTAATCCATAGGGTTCAATTGACGTCAGTCCACTCTTTGCAGCTATAACAGCTTCAACTCTTCTGGGAAGGCTGTCCACAAGGTTTAGGAGTGTGTTTATGGGAATTTTTGACCATTCTTCCAGAAGCGCATTTGTGAGGTCACACACTGATGTTGGACCAGAAGGCCTGGCTCTCAGTCTCCACTCTAATTCATCCCAAAGGTGTTCTATCGGGTTGAGGTCAGGACTCAGTGCAGGCCAGTCAAGTTCATCCACACCAGACTCTGTCATCCATGTCTTTATGGACCTTGCTTTGTGCACTGGTGCACAGTCATGTTGGAAGAGGAAGGACCAGCTCTAAACTGTTCCCACAAAGTTGGGAGCATGGAATTGTCCAAAATGTCTTGGTATGCTGAAGCATTCAGAGTTCCTTTCACTGGAACTAAGGGTCCAAGCCCAGCTCCTGAAAAACAACCCCACACCATAATCCCCCCTCCACCAAACTTTACACTTGGCACAATGCATTCCGACAAGTATGGTTCTCCTGGCAACCGCCAAACCCAGACTCATCCATCAGATTGCCTGATGGAGAAGCGCGATTGGTCACTCCAGAGAAGGCGTCTCCACTGCTCTAGAGTCCAGTGGTGGCTGCTTTACATCACTGCATCCCACGCTTTGCATTGCACTTGGTGATGTATGGCTTGGATGCAGCTGCTCGGCCATGGAAACCCATTCCATGAAGCTCTCTGCTGAAGCACTGTTCTTGAGCTAATCTGAAGGCCACATGAAGTTTGAAGGTCTGCAGTGATTGACTCTGCAGAAAGTTGGTGACCTCTTTACACTATGTGCCTCAGCATCTGCTGACACCGCTCCGTCAGTTTACGTGTCCTACCACTTGGTGGCAGAGTTGCTGTCATTCCCACACACTTCCACTTTCTTATAATACAGCTGACAGTTGACTGTGGAATATTTAGGAGCGAGGAAATGTCACGACTGGATTTGTTGCACAGGTGGCATCCTATCACAGTTCCACGCTGGAATTCAGTGAGCTCCTGAGAGCGACCCATTCTTTCACAAATATTTGTAAAAGCAGTCTGCATGCCTAGGTGCTTGATTTTATACGCCTGTGGTCATGGAAGTGATTGGAACACCTGATTCTGATTATTTGGATGGGTGAGAGAATACTCTTGGCAATATAGTGTATCTTGGATGTATATAAAAATGCTTTGGAGTTAAAGGTTTGTGTAGAATAAATGTGAGGCAGCAAGATTAAAACAAAACATAGAAGAAGCTTATCTTTACCTGATGACCTCCATATCTGTGAGCAAGTGGTTCAGATCCTGGGAAAAGTCTGTCACCACTTACATAACGAAGGAAATCTTCTGACTGTGTTACAGCCATATCCAAATCTAAGATCTCCTCGATGACATCCTGTTGAGAGAATTTCAGATATAAATGAATTTGTCATATTTGAAGTTAACATTTGCAATGCTGACAATGATTTCACATCATGACCTTAGAAACTGCTGCCAGTCTTAATGGGCCTTTCAGCGGGGTTGGAATGCATTTGGAAAACAGGCAGTTCTTCACCGTGCGAACAAAGTTGCCATCAACCTCATCTAGTGGGAATGATTCTGCAGAAAGGATTGTAATGTGATATTATTGCTTTTCTCTCTATGCTGACCTGCAAAAAAACAATAATCTGTTTTACCTATTAGCTTCCTGCAGGACACTTTAAACTGGTCCAGGTCGTGTAAGAGGTGTGAAACATTCCTGTTCCACCTGGATTTGACAGTTTGTGGTGACGGTTGGTTGTTTGATGCTGCATCATGTCTGTGACAGTCAGCATCAGTGTTTTGGCAGAAGTCCAGAACATACACAGGTGTGAAGCTCGATGCTGCTACCAGAGCAAAGACGAACGCTCTGTCGATAATCCACATTTCAGCAGACAGAGCAGTTACCTCAGATGTGCTCTGTAAGCAATGATGTAGCTATTAAGAAAAGGGTAAAGTATGACTTCCAGCCCATCATCATTAGACAGCAGTGGTGGAAGAAGTAGTCTGATCTGTAAAAGTAAAAATATTACAGTAAAACTGTTACAGTGTCAATGCTATGATCAAGGCAAGTAGATAAAGGAGACTGGGAAGTCATGCCTTCTCCTTACAATCAAATTCTCCTTCTCCATAATGAAAAATCTCAAGACATACTTGATTTCAATGGAATTTGGTTGCTTGTAGTGATCTTAACGTTTCAGTATTTTCTATTTATTTAAAAGTGTGATTGTACAAACTGTTGTCCTGCTTGTCTTTTTTTCCCCAGAGTATTTTATATTCATTGATTTTACAAGTTTCTTCATATTTTCTGGCTTCCTTTTTGTGTTTTTGACAAACACTAGTTGTTAAAAACTATTAAAATAAACTTTATTTGATGACAGATAGGTGTAAGTCATGATTTTAACACTATATTTCAGTAAATGCACACAAATATGATCTGCAAAATGTAAAACATTAAAATTTGAACTTATGTTACTAAAATATTGATTTAGACAGACTTTATTAATCCCCAGAGAGAAATTCAAAATATGATTTTCGATGCATGAACATGTATCCAGAACTTTAATATTGCAGCCACTGAAAGTCGGACATTTTATTAAAATATGATTTTTACTGTTTGCTGATTTAAACAAGCTGTTACTTAATTTTGTTGGTATGTTTTGTTTCTTTTAACACTTTAACTTGCAGACTAGTAAAACTATCACATATTGTACAGCAATAAGTGCACTAATTCTCATTTAGCATAAACTAACATTGTAAAATTCAACCTGAAATTTGCATTTAAACACAGTTAAACTGCACCAATGTACACCAATGATCAATATCAATTATGCCAATGCTATTTCGTGATATCCATCCTTCCTTTGGACAACTTTTGCCATTTTTTAATGTCTTTACAAAAGTACTAAGTCAAATATGACTGAAATTCAGCCTGGAGTTTATGTGTAAACTGCACGAAATAACAGAGTTAAAAAGGAGAGAATGATTTCTGATAGAGTAGGTTACTTTATTAGATGTAACATCCCACATGACGAAAGTTGTTTTGAAACTAGCAGTACCTAGCTTAGCTGTTGGCAACCCGGCAACTAGCCTCGTCCCATTTGCTGGTGTATGTCCTGGAGTCACACACGAAAACATACTTCATTGCTTTTAGTTTGAAGCAAACTTAACAACACATACATTGACGTCTTACATTAACGCTCAGTTTTAAAATAATTCGCTCCTGTCTCTGTCAACTTTCTTCCCTCTGCGGCGGCTAACCTTACTTCCGTGTTATGTGTCGTCGTCATCATCCGCCGCCCTGCTTCTGGTTTCCGGTTCCGTTGTGTAACCGGCCCCTGTCGTGGACTACATAAAACTGACTTCCGATGCATGCTGCTGGGGAACATGGCGGGTCCGTGGTCGAGGCAGTGCCGGAGGTGGAGTACAAACTGTACGACCGCGAGTTTGCTTGAAACCTTGTGGTACTTTAACGGCAGGTCGGTATCCTCCTCCGCGTCCTCTCTGGGCCGGGCGTCCTGGAGCTCCGGGCCGGGAAACGAGGTGAGCACGCCGGGCAGGGAGCGCTGTCAAACCGGGGAAGGTCATACACACCGGCGGGCTGTCAGCTCCGAAACACTGAGTTAGGGTCTTAAAACCTGAACTGACGGCTGCTTTACTGCAGTTTTTGTGACATTATGTGGCCGTGTAACTGTGATTTAGTCTGCAGATGGAGTGTCCTGGGTTTTATAACATTGCTATGAATGAATGAATGGTGACTTGTTGCAGGGCGTGTTGGCTTCTCTAGATCTCAGTGTGCATGCATAAAGGTCAAGACCTGCTCCTGACATTACAGGACACCTTCACTAATCTGCCTTGGAGTTGGCCAGCTGTCTGTCTAATAACCAATGTTCAGGCAATTTCTCATTCATTTAAATCCCTTTATGCACCTCATTCATTCATTCATTTAACATTGACTTACATGTGCTACTGCACACTTCTATAGCAAAACTGTCTCATTGTAGAAAATAAAAGATATGGTAATAAAACACTCATTACACCAGCAGGCTATAGTTCACTTATTTTGTCTGCAAAATTAAATATTGACATAAGGATATTTGTGGGTGTGTGTTTCAGACTTGGGCGGCTACTAACAATTATTTTTTATTGCCAATTGATTAATCAGTCTATTGCTTTCTTGATCACCCACAATCAGAATCTGTTTCATTGCCAGTTAAGTTTTCATCTTTACAGAATTCGAATTTGTTTGAGTGCATAACCGTGAACACTGACAAGTAAAACATTAAACGATTCGAAGTATAAAAAGTGTATACTAAAGATAGTTACAGTGTTATTAAGACAGCTGTACAGTTTCTGCAGAAATGTACAAATTACTCACCTGGCAATGTGCAAAGTCTGACAGAATTTGGGATAAACCACTTGAAATGTGCAAAAGATGTTAATAATCCTATTTAAAAGCTGTGCTGTAATGTCGATTAGTTATTTTGTAGACCAAACAACTAACAGATTTGAAGTTTGGTCTATCAAATGTAGGAGAATTGTGAAAAATGTTGATCAGCGAGTCCAAGATGATGTACTATAGTGTCTTATTTTGTACAACTGGAAGATTTACTGTCATAGTGAAGAAGTAACTTCAAAATAGTCAAATTTAAGAAGCTGAAATTTGTCAATTCAGATTTTTTTCCTTTAAAAAAAAATAATTTAACCAATTAATCTATTATCAAAACAGATGAAAGTTAATTTAATAGTTGACCACTTAGCCATGAATCATTGCAGCTCTATTTCAAAATGTGCAGTAAACTACTAGGAATGAAAATTTTGGTCAATAAAATACCAATTCTAATGACTGAATATTAAAGTATTTGTATGTATTTTACTGCTCATATTACTATCATCTTCATCGTCTTGTTTCGTCTGTTCTTAGAAAGATCATCTTATGGTCCTGGATGTGCCATAATAGCCTTCTATTCTATCCTTTTTTAAAGGTTTTTTAACACTTGCTGTTTGTGAATTTTGCAGAATTTCCACAACACATAAGTAGCTTCAGGTTGCTAAACCACCTAAAATCCCTAAATGAATGAATGAAACAATAAATTACACAACTTCAGTTTGACTTTACTGTTTATTTCCTGTCGCATGTGACTTAACTCGTCTCATGTCTTATCCTGTATCATGTCTTTGGACTTCCAGGGGCAGCCACCATCAACTACACAGATACACTTTAAAACTCTAACCTACAATTCTTCTCTAGTCAGGTGAGTTTTGTATTTCAACCAAGAGTTTTGCACAGTTATAGCTTCATTTTTTACAGTGTATTTTGTGATTAGGGTGTTAATGAAGAGCACAATGTTTGAGATGCGAATCACAGTTAATGTTTGTGCATCTTTCTCTTTCCAGACAAAAGTCACGGTTTCTGTATCCTACGACGCAACAACATTGCTGCTGCAGAACGACACATAGTGATGCAAAGCTGAAAGATCCCTTTACGTTAGCCCAGAGGGACTTAACAAGTCTATATGATGACATCAAAAAGGTAAATCTTCAATATAAAGAATGTACTTGCTATAATTGTGTAAATGTGAAAGCTAGACATTGGAATACAATTAACTGGAGTTCATCTAACTGCTTGCTGAGTGACCCATCTTACAGTTATCTAAAAAAAAGTCACATTTTACTGTGACGTGGGGCTTGGCATATGTCTGTCTTGTGTGCCAGGTGTTAAATAAAATTTATTACTGTGCTTAATAGGAGCTGTTTGTGTCCAAAGATGAGCTCAAGTTTCTATGCGACTACTACTTCGACGGCAAAGGCAAAGCAATCCGACCAATGATAGTTGTCCTCATGGCCCGCGCCCTGAACATTCACAGCAACAGATCCGGGTAAATGCAGCCTCCGCATGCCGCTATTTTTTTTTACTATTTACTGCCACAACTGACCCACAAGTGAACTGTGACCCGCTGCTCAGAGACAAAACCTTGTGATAAATCTTCCTAAATTATTACATGACGCACAATCCAGGGTTTATCTCATCTGACTTCCAGCTATCTGTCTTTGTCGTGCGTAGAGATTTGCTGCCGGGGCAGAGGGCCATAGCTATGATCACTGAGATGATTCACACTGCCAGCCTGGTGCACGACGACGTCATAGATGGGTCGGATAGGCGGAGAGGAAAGAGGACGATCAATGAAGTGTGGGGTGAAAAAAAGGTACGACATATCCAGTGAGCTTCCTTTTCTCCTGACTTCAACCTTTCCTCAATTTTCATCTGTATATGCATGATTTGTTGTCTCTCTTCCAGGCTATCTTAGCTGGAGATTTCATCCTCTCAGCTGCCTCTATGGCCTTGGCTCGTATTGGTAACATCACAGTGGTCAAAGTGTTGTCTCAGGTGATAGAAGACCTGGTCAGAGGTACAGTACAACACTCACAGTCACAGATTAGATGCTGTAACTGGTTAAAGGAGCCTATTTAACATACAGCGTCTTCCCTCCAGGTGAATTCATGCAGCTGGGCTCCAAAGAGAACGAGAACGAAAGATTCAAACACTACCTCGAGAAAACCTTCAAGAAGACAGCGAGTCTTATTGCTAACAGCTGTAAAGCAGTATGTACGTTCTGTCTCCACATCAATAAGCTCAGAGATGGAGAGAAGCCTCGTTTGCTACGCTTTTTGTTTTTTGTTGACTGTCCGCTCTCTTTGATTCAAGGTATCCATTCTGGTGAACTCTGATCCCGACATTCATGAAATAGCCTACGAGTATGGGAAAAACGTCGGCATCGCATTTCAGGTAATTTCTGATCTATTAGCAGAGCTGGCTCAGCTATTATCAGACATCTGAAGCTTAGCTAACCTGAATCTCTGTTAAGAAATGATGAAAAGGAAGGATGTCATATTCTGTAATCAAATTGGATCTTATTTTTTGTTTTTTCCTGTAGCTTGTGGATGATGTTTTGGACTTCACATCAGGAGCCAATAACCTGGGGAAGCCATCAGCCGCCGATCTGAAGCTGGGTTTAGCCACCGGACCGGTTTTGTTTGCTTGTCAACAGGTGAGCGTTAAAATCGTGTTTTAATAGAAACTGTACATCTTAGCTGAAGTTACCAGAACTTACAAATGCATCACAGTCTAAAATCAGTATTTACCTGTCTGCCTTTTCAGTTTCCTGAGCTTCATGCAATGATCATGAGACGCTTCAGCTCGAACGGGGATGTAGATCGAGCCTGGCAGTACGTCATTCAGGTACGAGCAGCAATACACTGTAAACACAATATTTTTAGGTTCTCAAGTTGTAAATCATTCAGATGCTCTGACATGCTTTCAGATACCAATTTATACCTTAAAAAAATGCTAAATCATATATACATTTTAAGAAAGTCTGCTTCCTGAATAAGACATTGTAGAGTTGAGAGAATTGTAGAGTAGATGAATATACCAAATATCATGAAATATTTAATAAACAGCACCAAAACCTTAGCTGAAGATACAAAAGCCTGATATAGATATTAGATCAGGTTTAAGTGGCTTTTCCTGGACCTCTCTGCTGCCAACGTTATCCTTTACCTTCGCGGCTGTATTAGCAGGGGATTTCAGATTCACAAAATGCAATCAGAAGTACATGTTTACCTGTGATGATAAAGCAGAAACAGAGCATTAATAATCAGCAAACTGTTCTCAGATAGGTGAATATTCTGACAACCCCTTCATGTTCTGGTTTAGAGCGATGGCGTGGAGCAGACCAGCTTCCTGGCCAAGCGCTACTGCCAAGAAGCCATCAGACAGATCAGCATGCTCAGGCCGTCCCCGGAGAGAGACGCCCTCATCAGGCTCACTGAGATGGTGCTCACCAGAGACAAGTGAACCTCCACTGCTGGGGGCTTCTCTTCAGGCAGCTACCCGTGGAAAAGCAACTCACCCAGCCACTCAAGTGTCTGCACAGGCCGGGGTCAGACAAGAAACGTTGAGAGAAGCAATGAGAGTTTGGTTTGGAAGGACCCCTGCTGCTGGTTTTAGTGCCAACTCTGATTGAACATGGCAGAAAGCTGGATAGTCGGAAACAGAACGGCCTGCAGGGGTCTCTCTAAACTAATGTTTCACGGCTTACTCAACCACTCCCATAAAAATGTACACGAGGGTGAGTCGCTTCATAATGCTATGATAATGGTTGATCTTCCAGTTCCTAAAAGGAATCACAGTGATGATTTGGACATGAATTGCAATGTTAAATTAAGAAACGGCACTGAAAACGGCAACACAAACCTTCCTTGCGTACAGTACTGTAACCGTAACAACCTCGCATGCCTCAAACTAGCCGACTGTGAGTAAATACACTTTGTTACATGCTAGACCTGAGCTGCGGCGGTGTTACAATATTTGTGTAATTCCAAATGTCATCGGTGTGTCTGTTTGGATCGGTTTTGATGTCCTTGGTGATTCGTCCACACCTCGAAGGCCAAACAGTCGTGTGTCTTTTAGACTTTGTGAAATGTTATGAGGATACTTTTGTAATGCAAAGTGCCCTGTAACAACCAAGGCCTTAACATCTACAATGACTGTGTGCTCAATAAACCACCTGCTTGATTTTATTTTATTTTTTTTGTTATTTAAGCCAAACTTTCGCCTCTTGTTCTTCATTTCCTCCAAGTGACGACACGTGCATATTGTACATAGAATTGTTTATTATAAAAGACTGTACATTAATTTTTCAATCAACATATATGTACAAATGGAGGGCAGAGAGAAATCGGTTTCAATATTTCTACCCGTTAAATTGAGCCAGAACACATTTTTCAGGGGGGGTAGGGAGGAATAAAAGAAACTGGGCTAAATCTGAAGGCATTAGCTGCGATGGTAAAGGTGGCCACTACAGAGGATGTTTAAACTCTGCATTTTTAGGTCAGAATTAATCATGTTAGATGTACATTTGAGTGCCAACACACACAAAAGAATACAATGTTATAAAAAATGATTCTTGACCTGAGTGACACCTAATATTGACTGGCTGATTCTACTTGAGTTATTATGTACACCCGAGCAGCCCAGAGGATTACATGTTTCCTAGCATTCAACATGGTCCTTGAACCCAGAGCAGGTCGTTGTTGCTTTGAGAAGACTGAGGAGGTATTAGAGTTGTTTATTGGTCTACATTATTACAGCTGAATTGTCACATGGCAGTGTCAGGCAGGACAATTCCAGTCTAATCATCGCTGCACACCTACCAGAGCTATTGTCCATTATTGCCAATGGATCCTACAGATTTGTGTGGATTAGTAACAAAAAAAAAAAGGAATCAACAGTGATGTGACATAATCTTAAAATGCGAAGATAAGAAAATGGAATGTGTTCTTATACCTCAAACAGATTTAAATGCATGAAAAAAGCAAACCTTATTTTTCTGATTTTAACTGCAAATTGGCATTTTTAAAGGTGAGGCAATTAGAAAGCCTGTTCAGTGATCTCAACAGTGTAATAATAAAAAAAAGGTGTATACATTTACAACATAATGGAAGCATAATGGCAATAAACTTAAGATTACATTATATCTCAAAAAATTTGCATGCTTTCAACGCCAAGACTGATTTTTCTGAAGTATCTGTTTACTCGAAATACCATTTACAGTATTTAAATTTATAAAGTATCAACAGGCCATCTGCGTTTATTTCCGAGTCCAGGAGGGCACCACAAATGAAAACTATTATAGAATTGACATTCACTGAATTTACATTACAGAAACCCGAGTGGCTGCCGCTCATGTTATATACAACCGACAGTACGAACACTTCAACTGAAGGCGCATACATGACATTTTATTTGTTCCGTCGAAACCTAATATAACTTGTTCAGCTCTCGATCTTAAGTTTTGTTCAGACAAGATGTCAGCGTGCGTCCTTCAGCTGTGTTCTACCTGCGTGAGCAGTCCCAATTCTTTAGAAACTTTTTTATTTTGCACATATTCCATAAATGTCTCCCACCCCATCCCTATAACACCAAAATAAACTAAATAGATATTACTTTTCATTTTATTTGCAATCATTAAGGGAAAGAACATTCTGTCATATCAAAAAATGGGGGATCATACAGTTATGTCTATGCAGGAGTCAGATTGCTGCTGTCTGTCTGTCAGTGGATTATGATATGACTGAATAAATAGACAGTACATTTACTGTGAGGTCCCTTCAGTCAGCGTAGTGCATGATGGACTCCACGTAGTTGCCGGGGAACAGGCCGGTGACGCCGTTGCACACGCCCTCGAACCAGCCGTCGTCGTTCTTCTTGACCACGTAAATGATCGCCCCCTCCATGAAACTCAACTCGTCGTCCTTGTCCTTGGTGTAGTCGTAGATGGCCACCACTGCAACGAGAAGAGGAAACATCTACTCTGTACAAGACCGCTGAGTCACTTTCACCTTCACATTCTACGATTTCTGAGGCAAACCTTTCTCGACGTAGTTCTTGGGGGCCCACTGTGGGTCTCCGTCGGCGTAGGGGTCGTTGTAGTGCACGACAGCGGCGTCCTCCTCCTCGTAGTCCACCGGAGGAGGCGGCGGAGGCGGCGGGGACTCGTCGAACATGGGCATGTCGTCCGGAGGAGGCGGCGGAGGTGGAGTTGGAGTATCTGCAACTGTTCAACACACACATAAATCACTCAAAAGACTTCACTGGCTTCACTTCATTAGAAGCGGCGGCAGCAGAATCATGCGGAATTATATATAATGCAAAGGCATGCAGGTGAATGTGTGTATAAATGGTGTTCATCAAGCAGGTTGCAAGACTTTTCATGGAACACTTAGTAGGATGATACCCTGCATGTTTAAGCCTCTTAAAAGATGTTCATGTAGTCCTGTGGTGGCTCTGACGATCTATTCAGGCATGCACGTATATATAACAAAAGGGATTACATGTGCTATATGAACACTTAAATGGTTCATGCTGAGTCCATGCCGTTTAGTAGGTTAGAGGTTTATGTGACAGCATCCACTTTGGAGGGAGTAAAAAGCTATAAAAAGACATGTAGATAGCTTGATTTTAATTAGCATTTATTCCAACATTATAATTAAAGAAGTGACCACTATTGAAATTTGAAGTTTCTTTCTGTTAAACAGCAAAGTAAACACTCTTAATCTGTAGTATTTGTATACAGAATGCAAGGTTTGTGCCAGCAGGGGACAGAGAGAGAGTCCTATTCCACTCTCTGGTGACCTTTGGCGCTTTTTCCTTGCAAATATTATCACTCAACCCTGCACACCTACTCGCAAACAACTGATTAACTTCCCCTTCTATGATTAATGTAGTTTTGCAGCAGATAAAGTTGCTCATATAAATGATAATCCAGGGAAATACTACATCCAAGAGTTCAGTGCTGGAAAAGGTTAACAGACAGGCTGCGGAACATGAACAAGCACAATGCATGCTGGGTGTTCTTGCGAGAGGGAAAAGTAGTGAAAGTCTTGGCCTCTTCACTTACTGCTCTCCTGCATCCTGGCCACAAAGCCAGTCAGAGGTATCTGTGGAGTCAGCTGGGGCATGGGGGGAGGAGGAGGAGCGATAGACACTGAGAGCCAGCAGAGAGAGAGGAAAAAAATGACAGGAGGGCAGAGAAAGTGAGCAATGGAGAGAGACAGATAAAGCCCATCAGTCACCGAGAATGTACAGAAGAAAAGCAAACACAACAGCGACACAGACACCCCGCAAGAATTGTGAGCTCAGACAGGACATTTTGAAGTGAAAGTTCCCAAATATACAAAAATAATAATATCTGTTCAATGCAGCGTCTCCACAGACACAAATGCAATCGTTGAAAAGTTCATTGACGTCTCTGACTGTGATGAGATTCCCTGTTGGGATCGCTGAGGCCAGAGGATAAACAGTGGATTATGTCTGATTTCTGTCAATCAGACCATTCCCACACTTAGAAAAAAAGTAAGTGCAGCCAGTAGGCAGAGGGGGGCGCTGTTTGCTTTGGATGTTCCTCAGGGTCAACCCCAATCCCAGGCAAAGCTGCTGAACTCCCTATAGACCTGCTGTAGTTATCTCTAAAGGGAACTCTGGATTCTTTACATTCTTTACATTTTCCCATATAATTTGATTAATCCTGATTTAGGGGCACTGGGACTGAGCAGCCAGCATGAAAAGCCCAGAGTTTCAGTAAATGCACCCCTAGACTGATGATTTTATAATACAGATGAATCACTATAACCTCATCTACACCTGCATGTGATCTGTAACTGGTTATCCAATCTGGATAAAGGAAAACACATGCAAGGCGTAAATATTCGCCAAAGGCTTTGTGATCGGAATGTGATCGACCACATCTGGAGGAGGTCTGGCTCGCACACATCTGATCTTAAACAGGTGTAAATGCAATCCATACAGCGTGACCCATTCTTAGGGGGGAAAAAAATCTTCCCAGCATGTTGAAAGGTCACCTAACTCTGCCATTTCAGCAGCTGGAGTTAGCATGATGCTAGTACTTTATATTGCCTTTCTTCACGCCACCTAAATAATTCACATGCTAACATCCCATCACAATGCAGGCACAATTAATGTATTCTGATATTGATCACACATTAATACCAGGAAGAAAACCTGCATGATGCACAGAAATAAATTGACAGGTAAACTTTGATGCTTTTACAAGATGCCAAAAACTGCGACTGTGCATTGTTAGCAGACATCGATTTCCCTGCATTGTATTTGCCTGAGAATCCAAGGAGAAGGCATCCTGCATCAATACTAAAGACATCCCACAGTTAAGAAAAAAAAAGCCTTTACCTTGATTTTCAAAGTTAAAGAAAAAGTCGATATCAAGAATGCAAGCTTGACCTTCAAAAAGCAGTGACTCACTGGGAAATATGAAATACTGGTCTGTGACACAAAGGTTAGCTCCCTTTAGTTTGTGACTGCGTGACTTGGAAGAATGTGCGGTTTTGTGCTTTAGTGACAGCTGAGGCTCTATAAAGCAGGTTGGAGCTGGAGACAGAAGGGCCTTACTTGAGTTCTGGCCATAGCCAGGGGTGCCTCCATTAATATGAGGCTGCTGCTGTTGTTGCTGTTGCTGTAGTTGCTGCTGCTGTTGCTGTAGTTGTTGCTGCTGCTGCAAGGAGAACTGCGAAGTGACCGACGGCGCCCGGCGGTAGGTGCCCGTGGCCGAAACCATAGAGACAGAGGAGTTGGAGGGGTTGTGCCGCGAAATCTGCCGCGAGATGGTTCCAAACTGGGACATTGGAGCGGGGCCCAGACCAGGCCCAGGGGCCACCGCTAGAAACACCCAAAGACGAGGAAAGAGAGGGAGGAAAGACCAAAGAGGGAAGGAGGTAAGACAGAAGGGAGAAGAGGGGGAAAAACCAACGAAAACATGAATCATCGGCACCATAAAAGATAATGTGAGCTTTTAAATTCTGATTACAGCCCCACACCTTATGAAAAGACAATAAATAACCAATCAGAGGAGGTAGAGGAGCTAGAGGAAGCAACAAGGATTGTTAATTGATAATTCTGTTATAGACATATTTCATGAGGAGTCCCAGGAGGTTACATCTCAGCAATTTAAGCTTCTTTAAGAAAATAGCAAAAGAAAATTGGGGGGAAAGATTTAGAAAGGAAGAACAGAGCAGCAACAGACGAATCCTTCAAGTTTTAACAAAACTGAGAGAAAATAACTATTTCACACAGCTTTCTGGAAGTAGTGTTCACAGAAAATTATGCTATCTGGCAAAATAATAACCAAACCATCTCTTCCAACAGCAGCAGTATTACAACAATATTAAATATACTCAAATATGTGCAGGTTAAAGCAGTGTCAGAGTATGTCATAGATAAAAATAGAGAGGGAGAGGAAGGGTTAAAGGTTTTCTTTTCTTTGTTCTGCTTGAGCATTTCCTGTTCACATTTCTAGATTATATACGGCCCCTCAGGAGACCATGCTCTCAGATAGGAATGGGTGGAACCAGAGGAAGTAAAAATTCAGAGGAACACAAGAGCAAACAAACTTCTCCATACTGTCACCGGCAGTAGTTAATTATAGCTAAAGAGCACACTGATGTTCTGGGGATAAAAAAGTGCATTTTTCAAGTGATCGTCTACTCGAGAAATCACAGATTATTGGAGTCCATGAAATACGAGCAGCTGCTGCACAAACACACACATAGTAGCTGGTAGTAATCAAACAGCTGGATGCTTTTCAGTCTTGCAGAGCTGCGACACTAAATCAGACCCAGTATCACTCAGTGATTCACAGTCAATTCCCCATGTAAATTAAAGCTGCATCAGGCAATGTTGAATATTTGCAGAACCCAAATGGCTGTTTTGGGAGTCCATTACCCTGAAATCTCATTATATGACATTAGCTGTGGGTCCAAGAGTCTCAGAACTGAGTGGCAGCTCAATGTTTTACTTCACTCCAGCGGTTTTTTAAAACCAGGCCGCAAAATCATAACTTAAACTACAATTACTGGCTCTCATTTCATCCTATTTGATATTTATCTGAAATTAGGAATGAATTATTGGATTATGGCCCAAAAGATGTTAAAGATGGGAAGTTTTGTAATTTTTGACCACCAAAATTTAATTAGTTCGTCCTCAAAACCGAGTGAAATTTTGTGTCAAATCTGAAGAAATTCCTTCATAGCATTTAAGAGATATCACACAAAAAGACAACACCACTAGCAATAAGTACTTTAGTATTGTACAATCCTGTTGCTAAGAAACATCTGTAATGATATCCAGTCATAACCAATTTACTATGTAAACAGGAAGTCAGTATATCATCATTGAAATATGAAGGGAACGCTGAAGTGCCAAAAAACTACAGTTCCTCAAATGGCCACTTGAGGCTGGTTCCAAAAGTGAGTCAATCCCCATAAACCCCCACATTAAAATGCTCAAATTCACAGCATAAATAAACATGTTTGTAGTCTGGGACACAAAACAGTTTTGATCTCTATAGCTAGTTTCCCCATTCAGGACAACTGTACAAAGGATGAATTTATACATAAGATATCCATTTAAAATGTATTAAGGTATAAAGTTACACATAATTACGAGGCTTAACCACCTTGACATTTGGGACGGGGTGAACATCACAAACTTCAACTTTCAACATGACTTACTTAGCTATATTGTACACGAGGACACTACTCTAAGGTAGTTCTGAGTTTAAATTAAGGTTAATTAATAATTAAGGTGTGTGAAGCGTGAATATTTTTAAATATCCAAACTCATTTGTGCACATGTGCTTCAGCTTGAGAACATGTTGCCTGTTGCAGCTTTAATCCAAAATCACTTTCTGGAGAGAAAACTGTGACATACTGTACCTGTGCAGAAGAAGTCTCAGCATCATATTCTTGTACAGAAATACTGCCCACATTCTGCCAGTAAAGTACCTGGCTTGGAGGGCCTTCCTAAATTTTTAGGTTGTAAAATTTAACATCAATCCTGTTGGTGAAGATTGCCAAAAGGCTCGGGTGCTTTTTAAGATATACATCAAATGCAAATGAACATTTATAGAGATTTTGCAGGCAATAATTAACTTCAGTCAGGCCTTAAGTGACACAAGACTTCTTGGTTAGCCAATAACAGATCAGTGAAGATTGAAGAAGTACCACCACCAGGGATTATAATTGAAAAGCAATGCATTAATAATATCTCTTAACAGATGAACATGTGCAATATCTGTTCACACTGCAAGCAACCACACAGCTGAACAACCAAGCAGTCTTGGCTGCTGTGTTTAGGTCAACAAGTTTATTGGCTGGGAAAAGTTGGCCATGGCCAAAATGGCCTAGATTTTTCTCTCTCCTCATTTCCTAAATAATGGCATTTAATTTACTTAAGAATACTTTAAATTAATGAAAGACAAATGTCTCAATGAACTTAAAAGTGACTGCTGATGTGAAGCTTTGCTTCTGTGCATTATTATTGCCTCGTCGGTGCTTTAGCATTGAATATATCCACTTAATTTAATACAAAAAGCGAATACACAGCTGAGTTTACTTCAATGAGAAGATCTGCTAAGAGGAACCTTTTTGCTTGCAGTGCGAACACTCAGACACCCACACCAGCGGCACCCTAATTTGTGCAACACCACCATCCAGGAGCAGATCAGCACAGACGTGATGATGATCCACCGTCACCAGAGCTGAGAGAAGCGGTCTTGGAGTTGGAGGAGTCTCACCTATGGGTGGTGCTGGTGGTGCTGGTGGTGGTGCTGGAGGGGCTAACCCGGCCATAGGAGGAGCAGGTGGAGGAGGTGGTGGGGGTGGGGGAGGCGGAGGGGCACCCGGAGGAGCCAACATGGGTGGGACTGAAAGGAGTGTTTACGTTAGTGAGCGTTTAATGTCGAAGCAGGAACAGTGTGTGAGCTCGCCGCCTCCTCCTGCACCTCTTACTCCGTTACATAACATCATATCGCTTTACTTAAGGACCCTTCGGGGGCCGGAGGAGCTCTTCCACTTTGTCAAGACGGCGCGCACTCGGACACACTTCTTTGTGGTATGAATTGAGTGTTTCCATGGCGACCGGCTTTCAGAAAGAGCCGTGGATGGTCCTGTGCTGTTCTGGCCTGATCCTGGCAATGAGTTAAAGCAGCTGCTACATAAACCCAAAATATTTCTGTCTCAGCTAAAAATCATGTGCAAAACACAGCGCTATCTCAGCTGTGATTATGGGCATCATGCAACACTATGTGTAGCTTGTGCATGGTGTTATGTGGGCCTTACTGTTCAACTGTAAAGCAGCAGGCCTTACGCAGCTTGGCCTATTTACACAGTCGGATAGAGAATCAGCTGTGCTTAGAACACAATGGGCCTCCATAATCCCTGTCTGGTAAACATAGGCTTTGTGTAGCGTACTCGTGCTATCTGCAAATAGCATTTTATACTTACACCTTGGCAAATAATGCCTTCTATAGGTTCATACATGCATATTACAATGAAAAAGATAAACGTCGCTCCTGATGTTTGCTGCTCCACATTTCCAAAATTGCTTTCAAATCAATTTGTTTATATTATTAGATAAAAATATACACTTTATATAGTCATAGTATGTAGTAGATAGTCTGCCCTATATTCTCATCATGCTAGCAATGAGTGTTATCTCATTTCATTTTCATTTTTTATCATTTTGTAAAGACTTTCTTCTGTATAAATAACAGATTTGTATGCATGTGTTCTTTTCAAGGCAAATAAAAATCCTCTGAATGTTGTTTTCCTGTACTTTGTGTCCTTCATCATACAGGAAAACAACACTCTCCTCAACAAACATCACTGAAACTCTCAGGTGTGTCAGCAGCTCTGCAAGGCAGGGTGGGGCAGCGTTCATTTCAGCCTTTACTGAACGCCTGGAGCTGGTTGGGTGCATCGCCGCCTTCACTGAAAGCTGCTGTCGCTGTCGAGCTCACCTGGTCCAGAGTTGGGGATGGAGGGTGTAGGCACGGCGATGGGAATGCCAATTCCACTGCTGCCGCTGTTCTCCCTGCTGCTGCTACCCCCGCTGCTTCCACTGAGGGAGGAGAGAAGAGAAAGAGGGCATCGCTTTATTCAGGGCAACCTCCTCAGACTGTGCAGCAGGTGAGGCTTCACTGCTCATGTCCTAGTTAGAAATATAAGGCTGCAAACTTCACATTTACACCGTCTTGCAAAGTACTGCTCAATTCTAGACTCTGTGTGCTGGCTTAAGATCGAGGTGCAACGTGACACACCCAAGTGAGCAAGACATGAGTCATCTAGGAAAGGCTTTTGGTGTGAATCAGAGTAACCAAAAAGAAAGGAATATTCCAGGATTAAATGGGTTAGCAGCGCTGACTAAAAGTAAACTGAAAGTCTCATCTTCAAATCTACTGCATCATCACTCTGACTTCTCTTAGTTCCAAACAGAGGAGTTGGGAATATATTTTAACCTAAATATTCTGATTTCATGGAAAACTTCCTGCTTCAAACGCAACCAATAATTTGACTTATTTCATACTGAAAATTTATGTTATAGTTTATGGCTCCTCCCTGGCCTCCTTTGCAATCAGTCCAAGACAGTAAATGTGGAACAGAGAAGAGGAAAGCGTGGCTGTCTGGGAGGAGATGTCAGTCAAATCATCTGGAATAAAATTTTATTAATTAAACTGCAAAGACTTCATCTGCAGAAAATGTCCTAAAGAAAGCACAGAGCAGTATAGAAATACTGCACTGAGATGATTACAGAGACAGATGGATATAAGACAAACTTTTACCAAAGGCAGCATAAAGAAAGGTGAGCTCAGTGTAACTCTACACTTATCAAACTGCCTCTGCACCAAAACTCTTCAGAAAACTCTCTCCCTCACCCAGAGTGATTTAGCAAATGTTAGCTACATGTGTTAGCAGATGTTTCAGGTTACTAGTTCTAGTGGTGCAAAGCAATGGTTTTCATGTTCAACATTTTTTAGGTGATCTAGAATACAGTACTAGTGGATATTAAGTGTTTTACCTGCAAACCACCTAAAAATATCTTGTTTCAGATGCCGTAGTAGCAATTAAAACACACATAGTGTCGATAATAATCACCAACATTTAGGTTTGCTTTGATTTGGCTCAGAATTCTAAGCTAATTTTGGAAACATTCTGTGAAGAGGAAAAAAATTATAACTAGAAGTTGAGCTGCAATGTACCAAACTGTAGCCACAGATCAAAACAGGATTATTAAGTTAGATGTAGAAGTTGTTTTTATACATTTATCCAAAAATATGTTTATACAGTATATGTGAATAAATTATATTGATGCTATATAATGTTTTACTTGTTAGACTGCATGTACATTTGTTGATAATCATGTGATATGTTATATTTCACATTAGATCACATTACATGAATTATTTATGCAAAATCTCCGAAAACCTGAGCCAAAATGTGCCTAAATGTGAACTTATCACACCTAAAAACACTTTATTTCACAAGATTAATATGAAAAATTTGTTAAAAATGTAAAAATTCTCATGAGCTGTAAAAAACTATTTGACATTTTCAGCTTCTCGAATGTCTGAATTTGCTTATTTTATCACTGCTATTCAATTGTAATTTGGATGCCTTTGGATTTTTGATTGAAACTCAGCAACAAAGACAGGAATTCAGGCATGATTTGATCAGGAACTATGTCGCAATTGACATAATTCCTCTACTAATCCCAAAACATAATACATTCACTGAAAAATGACATTTATTTCTAGTTTCTCTTCTTATCAATATCAGTGTCGTTATATGGAAGTGCAGCATTGTCTGACGTTTGGATTATCCTACTATTGTGATGCACTACTTCACCACTGATATTTTTCCATGGGAAAAAATTCAATAAAAGCAGCTCGCTAAAGAACCATTATATTACAGATTACAGCGTCTCTTGTTAAAAGTATTGTAATTGACTTATTGTCAATATTGGATTTTTGTCAATACTGCCCAGTAGTGTCCTCTGAGGATGTAGGACATGTGAGTGCAGTATGTATGTCAGCTCTGCAGTGGCCTGTTTAAGTGCTGTTTCACCCTGCGTTTGACCTCAGGGCTTGTAGATGAATGGCCCGGCCAACTAAATCCCCCCTCCCGCTCTGACGCTCTCTCTCTCTCTCTCGGGCTGGCCTTGATCCTCATTTCTGCTCTAACCCCTCGTCCTACCTCTCCTTTTTTTTCCCTGTCTCTTTCATCCCTGCATTTCGACTGATCCTCCCCACCTCTCACCCTTAACCATCCCTCGACCTCTTTCTCTCATCTCTTCATCGCCTGTAAAGCGATTCCCCATTCGTCCCCCAGACCATTCAACACCCCCTATCTCCTCTGACACCCAGGCTCACTCCCACCTCCCCCACATCCTCTTTATCCCCTTTTCCCATCATCCCCCTCTCCTCCTCTCTGATCCATGTCAGTCAAGCCCCGGGGCTCTCCAGGCACAAACAGCAGGGGTTACCCCTCTGAAGGATGATGGTGACGGTGGGAGCTAAGTGTCTACGGGGATAAAAGTTAAACAATCGTGTCATCCCTCTTTTGAAGTAAATGCCGTACTTCACCCCCCTATCTACATGTTTCAGATCCATCCATTTTAATCTGTCTATAACTTAGCCATTCCTCTGCTAACCCATTTATCTCTTCCTCAGCTTTTACATTCTCCAGCCTTTGTTTCAAACCCCTGTGAAATAAAAGCACTCAGAGCTCCGTCTCCCCTGCTCCATCTTCCTGCCTACCTCTTTCCTACAGCCTCTGTTTAATACAGGGAAGTGTTTATAAACCAGCCGTCTGTGACACTCTGCTAGGCTTAAAAAAGTTCCAGCTCACTTGCTCACAGCTGACAAAAATCCCAGGAGCCAGTGGGGGGAAAAAAGTGTTCTCTGGGAAAAAGAGCAAAAAGTAAAAACAGAGCGTACCAGTGTGTGCTTAGACATTGCGGCATGATTTCACTTCACTTAAATGGGAAAAACAGACTTTTAATGTGGCCCTGAGCATTATCTACACTGACAAAGAGTGGGAACTCGTTTACAAAAACTTAAAACTGCAACTGAAGCTTAAGATATGCATGAATAACTATCTGAAAAGAAGAGGATGAACATGAGTGTTGTTGTCTCACACAGAAAAGAATGACTTCAGCTCAGCACTCTTGCTGAAATATTGATACATAAGAGATCAAACAACACAATCGCACTTCAAACTCAGATATGAAACCTCGTCCACATATGCAACAAAGCTGGCAGCTGTTAAATAAGATGGTTCAGATTTAGCACAAAGTATAAACAAAGTGATGCACGAGGGAGGGTTATTTTAAAAAGACATCACCTCTGTAAGTTCAAGCTTTTGGATTACCTTGAAAATTGCCACCTGAAGGAAGCCATTCATGTCAAACCTTTTGATTACTACTTCAGACAAAGGCATTTTGAGGTTATTATTTTCCCCTTATCTTTAATAAAGGCCAACCCAATGTGCAGACTAATGTGGACGTTGACAAAAATGCACATGTGGCTCTAATCAAACTACAATAATTTTGCCGTGGTGTCCTACAAAGATGGTCACATTCCCTCACATTGACCAGAGAAAAACAAAAGGACCCCGTGTGGCTTTTTATGAAAGGTTAGCTATAAGATAAAGAACACAGCAGTAGTTACAGATTGGGCTGTTGCATCATGTCAGTGATTATTCCTGAGATGTGCAAAGTGAGTGGACCGAGCACAGGGTTTCTGGAGAATTCAGTACTTCCTACTGTGCTGCAGGTACAAAGCAAAGCACCTCAAAAGTCTGGCAACAACTACTTCAATTACAGCTCTTTAAATGATGAATTACACAAGTGTGAATGACATAAAATCTCCTCCAAACAAGTATTTGGACATTTAGAACGCACAAATTGGCCTTAACAGTACACAATGCAATGCCTCAGTTAATCTTAATGTTGCTTTAATAATAATGCAAAGAATGAGGGAGTGAAAGAGTAGATAGCAGTCAACAAGGCAAGTTGATAGTTGTTGTGGATGAAGAATTAAAGTATGCATTTTGGTGCATCCTTCATTGTCAAAGCTTTACACTACTGTTCTGGCTATTGCATACTACTCTAAATGCATCCTATGTAGTTTGGACCGCTAAAACGGGAATTTAACATCATACTGGCTGTGTTAGAACAAATTTTATTAACACAATCCCGCAGCGTTTCCTAAAAACAATGACATCTGCGTATGACACTGTAATCGCTCCCATATAAAGATATTAGATATTAGCAGGGATCATGCAGCAGGAGCGCACAGATATTGAATTCTGACCTTAGCTGAGGATGACAGAGACCGATGAGCTGAATAAGCACAGCCGACTCCGAGCCAGTATAATCAAATAGCGATGCCGCAGCAATATTAGCTGGAGGAGGGAGGGTCTGACTCTGAGGACAGCATCAGTTCGTTAAAGGGACATTAGGGTGGCTTTAAACCACAGACTGGCAACAGTGATGCTGAACAGCCAAAAGCTGTGCACATTTGTTTCGTTGTCACTCACTTCCTCTTGACATGTGAAGCCAAGAGAGCCGGGAGGTAATTTAAAATTTTAAAAAAGTGCTGTATGTGTGCAAACATACATGAGCAAGAAATAGAAGTTGGACAAAAAGAGGACAAAATAAAAAAGTGATGCAATATTTATGAGCATCACAGTCAGCATAACAGGCTCTTTAGCTAATGAGGCGACTTCGCTCACTCGTAACTCAAATTTTTGAAAGCAGCTCCTGCTTTCTGTGTGGAGATTTCTGGGGGAACAAACCTTGAGAGCAGTGTTTAAGGGTTTCCATGCTGTGGCTTGCTAGGTTTTTTTTTCAAAAATCTGAAACAGCACTTTATATCAGAGGCTTTTACAGATATTAATATCAGAGTGATTCAGGCCGTGGTAAGAAGCCCTCCAATCCTTGTCAGACAAATGCTGGATTTAGTGTAGCAGAGGAGAGGAAGAGGTGTGAAAGTGCTCTAAGCTGCTGAACTAAATGAACAGATTAGAAATATCCGAAAAGTGTTGTTGGAGAGATGCTTTTCACACATTACTGAAACCCCAACTACGTGTTTTAGTGTTCAGTTTAGAGGTGTAGCTGGAACACTAATTCCACTTGGGCCTATCGCACTCTTCATTAGAAGCAGTCGATTACCGCTGCAGGTTTTTAGAGACTTTTATCCATGTTGTGCAAAATGATGCCTTCAAATTAGTCATACCATCAGGAGCCAACGATGCCTGGCATGTTGAAAATAATAATCGAAGACCATTATTGTCTGCATATTACCTGCACATTTTTACATCCCATTAAAGTAAGGTAACTTTTCTTAGACTTTTTAACTTTCTGTGAAACTGTTTAACTTAACACTCTGAACCTCAGACAGTTTCTGGGCGTTATTTACTCCTGTCCTGTTTTACTCACTGTGGGCATATTTTTTACTGTAATATAAAGTTCTGCACCTTTATAGAAACAACACAACCATGGCTCGAAGTGGAAAGAACTCAGAAATGCCTCCAGACATAAAACAAAGTTATATTGTCATAAATGATTGAAAAGGAAAAACAAAGATTGATATTCTTTGATTACAAAAATTGAAAAAACATGCAATCAACACATAAACTATTTTTCCAAGTACCCACAGGTGATACAAATAATTGACAAAAAATTGGGTGCACATACAGTTAACATTTTACTATTTATACATTTTTCTCCACACTTGTCTGCTATCAGCTCGGTGTAAACACAGCCTGCAGTTCAGCTAAAAATCCCCTGAATTTTTGTCATGTGACCGTTTGTTGTACCGTTTGTTGTAAGTGACTAACATCTTCTCAGTTCTGCCAAAGAGCTCAGAATTTTATGTTTTTTAAAGAATCTTTTTATGGCAAAGGATTTATTTTCTGCCTAATTTCAAATGAGAAATGTATAAGTGATTATGCTATTATGGTTATAAGCTTAGTTTTGAATCATATCCGAATATCCAAATATTCGGATATCAAAATAAATATTCGGATACCACCGTCACCACCGAATATTCAGATATTCGGGTCCAGTCATCCTGATATCAAGATATAATGTGTTTATTATTCAGCTAATCATATTTTATATGATGTGAAAAAAATCTCGGGTGAGGTTTGTTGTCAGAAAACAGTCCTGCTTTGAAAAAGGCAGGTGGGTTTGTGTCATTTTAAACCAACGAAGATAGTCTATTCATAATGATATAAAAGAGGAAAAGCAACAGATCCTGACAACCCAGAGGTTCTTTCCTTATCTACCTGTGTGTGCGTTGCCTCTGGTTGAGCGATGCAGTGCGTCCAGGGCTGTGCTGCTGGCCGTGCTGGTTGCCTAGTCGGGCGGGGCTGGTCATGTAGTCGTTGGGAACTGTGGGCGGCTTCACCGGCTCCAGGGTCTTGTAGGACGTGTTGCGGCTGCAGCAGCACAACAACAACAAAAAAAAAAAGAAAATGAAAAGCAAAGAATGATAAATCGTGATCATAATTCAGTGTAAACTGTGAGGAAGTGTTCATTATACGGCGCTGTAAATCCCATCAGTTTACCCAGCTGGCTGCTGTGAGCTACAGGCTGGATGTGAGAACATCACAGTTTATCCTTGGAATTAATATCTGATTAGTGTCTGCGACTGCTGCTGTGCATCAGGCGATGACTGGCATCATCGGGGCAAGACATTTGTCTCACACTAACAGACATAAGCTCCCAGACTTTTCTGTTTCCTGGATCGGCTTCTAATACATGAGCCAAAACCAAGAAAGATGCTTATATGACCAAACTTACATCATTCTACGCTTCACCTTGTATTTATTAAAACCAAAGAATAAATAAAAATGACGTGCTTAAACTGCCTGTTCCACCATCGCCCCCACAGGAGGCTTATTTTTTCATTTAGCGTTTCATAATTAGAGGATTAGTCTTCCTTCTAAAATGAAAATCTTACCCCAGCGTGCCACGCCCTGACATCGGAGGGCTGGGCGGCTTCTGTGTCGGAGGATTGGTCCTCGATAGTGTTCCTCCTCTGATTGCCTGATTGTTTCCATGTTGCTGTGGTTAGGAAAAAAAAACGAAAGAAGACGCTTATTTTATAGGCAAATTCCTTCAGCAACAGTGGGGGTGATTACTACTTACGCAACACAAATCAAATGTTACAGGCTGCCCTGATGACAACTTTTCAACAGAATGGATGTACATATTTCAGTTGGTGATAATTTGAGGGGTTATGTAATCCCACCCCAGCTTATGTTTAAGTTGGGTGTTTGTTGCATATTGCAGGGTAGAAACCTCTTTGTTTTTTCAGCGAGGCTTCTTGCAAAACCTATATGTCCAAACAAGAAAATAACAAACAAATAACAATGTGTGTGCTGCAAATTACAGGATATTTTTAATGGATTTTAACTGGAGATAAATGTGAGTTATCTGGGAAGCCTGTAAGTAGTAAATAAAGTACAGAACATTTAGGGACAATTACACAACACAAAAAGTAAATGACAACACAAAAGGGAGGGTGTTACAAAGCTCCAGACTGAATGTTGTTCTCTAAAGGCAGGACTACAGGTCGGTTAATGGGAGATAATATGGGAGATGACAACAATAATCACACGTAGAGGAGTTTGCTGTGAAAGGGAGTCGAACGAATCTATCAATAATATATTGTAGCAAAATGGGTCATGTGATAAACCAGACTTACCTTGGCTTTTAGCCACTAAGTGTGGGCGAAGGGAGAAGAAAAAAAAAGCACAGGAGAGAGAGACAGAAAGAGGGCATGTCAAAAAGGCCACATCTAAACGGATCAGCAGAAGTCAAAGTACAAGCGAGTGAGTGAAAAACGATTCCTCGTTGTATTTACACTGAGTAAACATTTAGCGAGATCTGGGTAGGTCAGTAGGTACAAGTCATGCTACCAGAGGAAAACACTGTGGCTTTTGGCTGTTGCTCTCTTTAGTCAGACCTACAGCACCACACCCAGTGCTGCAGTCAGACTGTGAGGAAATCTAAGGGAACCCATGGCAGAGCTGTTCTGCACAAGTGAAACACATTTTTATCTTACCAGGGGGTCTGAGAGTGGAAAAATTACTTAAAATATGCACTTTAAACTTGCAGAAAAAACAGCGTCGAGTAATTTTTCATGCTGCATACTGTACCACCAGATTTGAACTGAAAATAATTTCATATTATCACATTATTGGCAGCAATAATAATTAAAAAAACCATCCTTGAACATGTGTGGGCTGATGTCAAAGAGAATACAGAGCCAGCAGAGCTGCAGGGTTGATCTGCAGTTTGACAACTACAGAGTCAAGTGGCTCATCTATAATGCAGCTTCCCCAGTGGCCTTCGCAGAAAGCATTGTAGCATCACAAGACCACACAAGGAAGAGAAAGGACGAAACCAAAAGCAAATTCAGAGCACAGGTCAGTATGAAGAGATCTCTACCTCTTTAGGAACAGGAAACACCTTCAGTGCAGCCGTGAATGGTTAATTTCACGTTCAAATTTCACTCTCCCCGGGTTGTCAGAGCTAGACGAGATTCAATTTACAATCTAGGTCATGCTGGAAACGCAAAGGCCTTCTACCGGCTTGCCTTATCTTTCTGGAAAACGCAGTATCTCTGTTCTGCTGTACAAACCAGACTGTCAGAGAGGAAACACTTTAGTAACATCAAAGATGAATTATGGCCAGACAGGTTCAGATTAAGGTCATTATTGAGTCCATAAAGGCTTAGCATGGCGAGCTGGGGGGAATAAAACTTACAGTGCTGCTGTCTGCCACAGCTGCATGAAGAAATATGAAGGAGAAACATTTCCTAGGTCAGCACCAATGACACACCTCAGGTTCTTTTTAAACTGATGACTCTTTTTACACCATGTCAAAGCCGCAAGTTACTGTCAATGCAAACTAAAAATTACAACTGCTGCAGCTTCATTTAAAATGCATTCAACTGATGAAAAAAATGGAAGCCTTTGTTGAGAAGCAGTGAAAGAATTGATGCTAAAAAAAAACAAAAACAGTAAATGTCAGATATGAATCACCTGGTCGACTGTTTGATTGGTTGCTATATGCTTTTAAATGATCACACTCTCATTGGTTCAACAATCAGCAGTGTTGATTTCATAAGGAGAAAGCGTCAAATCATTAGTTTTCTGGGATGAATTCCATTTTTTCCCATCAGAGTACCTGTGAACAAATCTTTACTGAATGTTTATCAAGGGTCTGCTCCACCCTGACTGGCAGCATGTCGCCAGTGTAGCTGCATTTTGTTCCAACAGATGGTTAAAAAGATGGCAGTCTGCATATCACATCTCAACATTATATTCCTCAATTGTTCCTGTATTGAAATTACAAGTGAACACAGTTCTATTTTCGGGCAGGTGCATACTGGTCTACTACGAATCTGTTTCTAATGATTAAAAGTGTTGTAAATAATAGCTTTTTCTATTTACTTATAACTCAGTAAGGCTAGCAGGTACAGCGCGTTCAGTCCGTTATGGTCAATTTAGCTAATCTAGTGATAACATGCAGAAGATTTAGTACCATTACAGTCACACAGGATGTTCTTTGGTTAACTGCAGCAATAGTTTTGAATATTGCTAAAAATAATAGAGTGAGCTGTTGATCAGCAGACTATAAAAAAGAAAAAAAAAAATCAGATTATAGTACCGACTAATGTGCTGCTGAGGGTTTCCGTTTCACATGTAGGGTGCATTTGTTTTAGTATCAAAGGAGACTGCAGGGATGTCACCATGTCAGCGAGGACAGAACATCTGAGAATTACAATTTAAGAGAATGAAGACCTGCTGATCTCTCTCTATATATGTAAGCAGGCCGTCTAATTGCTTATAGAAAAAGTAAAAAACGCTGTTATTGCTTTTGTCAAGTCTGGTAAAAAGTTGGGACTGTTCCTTCAGTAATCTTGTAGACTCCTAACTGACATAAGACAGCATATCAAAGGACTGAAATCTGACTTCAAACACCTGACATCATCATGCCTGGATTCCTGAAAGCCCCGCTGACTAGATTAAGCATCAGCTGACTGGGAGAATAAATCTCATCTTTCGTATTAATGCTAAAAAGCATCACATCACTGTCATCTTGAGATACAGAAACATCCCGATCTGTCTGCGGTGAGATTCCAGCGATTACTGATTATGACGCGTCCGTGTTCAGAGCAGAATCTAATTATTTACTGGATGAAATTCACCTTCTCTTTTCTCCCAGTGCCGCTTTTTCTCCTAACATCACATCCGTGAAAAGCTTCGATTCGCTGCACAGTGTTTGCTCTCTGTGTAACAGGTCACGTTTTGGTGTTTAGCTAAACAAACTCGGTGTAAGGCCGTAAAATGAATTCAACATTTAGGCCAATGTAACCCCTCGGGCAGATGTACATGAGTTTCACAGTAAACTGGAGCCAATAGACATGATTTAAACTCCCATTAAAGTATTGATTCTGGCCGGTTAAGTAAACCACGGCTGTAGACGTTCTATACAAGCCGGGCTTTTGACAGCACTATATACTATATATATTAATATAGAGTATCGACGCTGAATATTGATTGGCTCTTCGGGCTGTGACATGCACAGATGAAAGGAGGTGAGTGATGTAGGACTACTGCAGGAAGGCGAGTGTGTGCGCCTCACGCTCACTAACCGAATGCAGCGTTCATAAAGACATTTAAGGGAGAAAATCCACCGAGATTAGGCTCAGTGCAATACGTAATGTTCTTAAAATAGACGCATCAAACAGTCTAAAAGCAGCCATGAAGCGCGACGGTTTCAGTAATTTGGATTTATTGTGCTACAATGTAGAGCGACCCTAATTTTGAGCGACTCTTCCGTGTAATCCAACACACCGGATGAGTAAAATGGACCTTTCTGCTTTTTTTTTTGCCATGTGATTCCACAAAATGTAATTGTAATTTTAAAAATATGAAACAGCTCGTCTCACAGTTCATTAAGCAGTTATCAAATCACATTCACATATTATTAATCAGGCTGACCTAAATTATTTAAAGCTAAAACGATTGTAATCAACATCCAAATCAGCACTTTGTGCCCATCAAATAATAGTATTTACAGTGCAGTCATGAAAGCGGTATTGTTTTTCTCATGTCGCTCTTGGAATGAGTGCTGCATTTATAGCTACATTTTTAGAAACATAATATTCACAATAATGGGTGAAAACCTGGTTCCTGTGGTGAAAAACCTGCATCCAGTTGAACACGATGGAGAGATTCAGTGCAAATCCCTGCGCAGTAAATTGAGAGTGGCACAATGGCTTTTATCCTGTCTTATCAATGCCTGTAACACTACGGGACGCTAATGGTGGGCCTCTAATCCAATCAGTCTGACAGCTGCAATTGATTGGCTGATTGATGGGGGCAGGAGAGGGAGGATGGAGATCGCAAAAAATGCCCGCAGCTGTCAGGAGATGATGTCACGGTCAGGACAACCAAGTGACCGCTAAAACGAAACCTAATGGCAGCAAGGGAATGAGCTTCTACTCAATCAAGCTCTAGTTTATCACATCAAAAAGCTTCTTTTCCACCTTTCAGATCGCGCTGATGTCGAAATAAACCGCAAATCTAATCGTAACGACTCAAAAACGAGATTGCGATGGCGGTCAGGGCCTAAGTGCCTTTTAAAAACGTCTCGCAAATTTGTCTCTGATCGCCATTTTCGCAACACTCCAAGAATAGAGCTGTTTTCTGAAAGCTGCATGATGTAATCGCTTTTTTAGTTCATCTCCACCCCCAACCAGTTCCCACCAACCCACGCTGAAGCATATTCCTGTAGGGTCAGAAGGGGTGCTTTCTGAAGATGAAAGAGAAAAAGCACAAGAGATAGCGAGTGTGAGCGAGAAAAAGAGTCAAAGTGGGAGAGAGAGGAGAAGGAGGGGAGATAGGAATACCTCTGGCGAGAAAGCCAGGAAGGGGGAAGGGAGAGAAAATTAGACATAAAACAAGAAAGTGGAAGAACTAAACTAATGGTGTAGATCTGAAGCAGAAGAAGACACAATAATCTGCTCACCTTAACACCGTGACCGACATCATCCAGTACAGTGTAGTCAATGGGCTTCCTGATGTACCTGACCGGCCGCTCCATGTTGGCCGGCGCTATGATCTTATGAGTCCTCGACGTGTTCTTGTTGGTGGTCAGGATCCCGATCTCCCGCCTGGCCACCTTCTCCTTATGGATGTCCACCGTCTGCAATTCACACAGGGACGACAGGAGAAAGAGGATGAGATCGATGTACAGGACAACTGGGACCTCTGGGATTGAATGAACTCGTCATACAGCAGCTTAAGAAGGTTTAATTCAATCACAAGGCTGTGCTTTTCATCACCAAGGTCTTAATCTTTTTACAACTGCCGGTGCACGCTAATAAAATCGATTGCGGTGCAGACCGGGTCCTGCATGGAATAATGACCGAAACATGTGCGTCTCAACATTTCCTGCTGCAAATTATTGGTGAGGATTAGCTTCATCGCCTAAAATCTACATGCGACAAGACGATTTAGGTAATTATTAAAGCAAAAATACAGAAAACATTAAAACATAAGATAGCGACCGATAACTTGCAATTAAAAGTGATGTTGAGGACACTGCATTAATATTTCAGGCGAATAAAATTAATTAATTACCTATTGTGTACTTGAATCAAGCGTTCACAGATTTCTATTTCCAGAGAAGTGTCTCTTTCATTTTCTTTTAAAAAGAACTAATGCATTATTTATGCTGCTGGAAACCAAGACTGTTTTCTTACTGAAATTGCACCATTGTTTAATAATAACTACCCAATTCTCCTCATAACAAAAAACTTTTTGCCACTCTGTTGGTTTAAAATGACACAAGATTTCTTCATCTAGATTTCCCAAAGTACTTGATTACTGCAATTAGTCAGACTAAGTTGTGCGTATCACTAAATTTGAGCAGCTTTTCCACTTTGATTCGTGCAACAAAGTACAAATAATTTATGCAGTGCAAACTTTTGTGGATGGGAACCTTTAATTTTTTTGGCCTGTGCAGCTTTCCGAACAGTTTCCATCGAGCCCCGAAAGGATCCCAGGAGCAGCTGCCGTCCTGTGAGAGATGAAAGGCCGCAATGTCTGCTGAAAGCAGACCAGTAAAACGACAGTCTCTCACAGGGGGGAAGAAGTCAGCGACCAGCGCCAACAGAGGATTCCTTTCATGCTGCAGTGATCTGGAGCTGGACTGAGCTCCGTCTCTTTATTCTACACTATTCCACTGTATGGCCGACTTAGCCCTCAAGTATCACTCATCCCAGAGTTTAGGGACTCAACGACAACTCCGGTTGGCTGATATGTAGTCCAGTGCAACACGAGTCTGGCTGACATCTCTGGACAATATCAAATCTAGTTTTAAAGCTCGACATTAATGACATGTACGCCCGGGAGCTGACAACAAGCTCTTGTTTCTATATGATGCAAAGCCGATTCTTGTAGGACACGCAGGGGTACAAGAAAGTGGATCGTTCAAAATTACAGAAAAAAAAAAACAGGAATCAATATTTCATAACAGGCAAAGTTGCTCATACATAATTGCTCCCACAGAGACTTCCCATACAAAGGGGAGACATCCGTTCTCTTCCAGTGCACTGTTGTGTCTGTTTGAATTAACAGAGATGACAGAGTGTCGACTGCAGTCATCTTTACTAACCTGAGCTGGGCTGTGCTGCCAGAATACGAGAGGATTTTAATAAAAAGCAATAACTGCAGTGACAAACTCTTCCCAATGAGGTGAACAAACGAGCGCACAAATATTTCACTTTACTTTAAAAGAGCCCCACTTTGATAGGATTTGAGCTTTAACTTCACAGACAGCTCAGAGATCTTCCGGAAATCAGGATGGTCTGCACACAACTGGGCCAAAGTCGAATCGGCCTATTAGGTTTCCATTTGCAGGGCGAGTGATGGGGCTCAGTGATAGGATATGATGGACACAGACAGAAAAAAAAGAGTAAATGAGTACGATGGATTGGCTAATTCTAGACATGGGTTTAATTTCAAAATAAAACTTTAACCCCCTGAACCCCAAAACCTTTGAACAGGTTTAAAAGCCATGCTGTCGTTTAAAAAAATTGCCAAAATTACACAATTTATCAAAATCCTAATCTGTAAAAACTGAAAAATAGTTAGATTTTCAATTTTCCGACAGTCCTTAAACTATTTATCTGTGATGCGCCATTCTGTCTAAAAAATTATCCAAATCTAAGCTTAAAATTGTGATATTTCAGGCGCCCAGATAGTTCAGCTGGCTGAGCAGGGGACCCATAAACAGGGGTTATAGTCCCTGATGCAGCGGTTCATGGGTTTGAATCTATTTACTGCATGTCATTTCCCCAATCTTCTACCCACGTTTGCTGTCTCTCTACACTGTCCTATTTAATAAAGGCAAAAAGGCCCAAAAAATGTAAATAAATGAATAAAAATTGTGATATTTCATCAAAATCACTTCATTCAACGTGTCTTATTTTTTTAAAAATGACAAAAATAAACCCTTTGACTTTAACAGATTCTGTAAAAAACTAAAAATTCTGCATTCCTTCATGAATTGGTGAAGCCATTAACGGTTCAGCTGTGACAAACAGTCGCGTGACAAAAATTCAGAAACTTTTTTGGCAGAACTGGGCTGAACTACAGGCTGTGTAAAAATGTAAGTAGTAAAATATCTATAATATGTTACTATTTCTCTCCAGTACAATAAAACCTAAAGGCATTTTTTAAATTTATGTTGTAAAACAGATAAAGATATTTTACTTTTTATGATTTAAGGCACTATACACAACATTTTTGAACTTTCTCTGCTTCAAATCATGGTTGTGCTGTTTCCATAGAGGTTGAGGACTTGATACTGTAGCGAAAAACAAACCAAGAGTGAGTAAAAATGAAAGAGGAGCCAACAAATAAAATGCCCAGAAAATATTTTGTGTTCAAAGGACTGACCGTACTTCCCTAAAAAATGCTGTACTCTCCACTGATTCTAAATAAAAATGATGCCATATGCTTTGTGGGCTATGAGGAAGTAGATGTTTCCAGCCAAAATTTATAAAAAAAAATCACATCATAAACCACTGAAAGAAGCTATTCCTCAACCAGACAATTGTTGCTGTAGCTATAGTGGGAAAGCAGCTGTTCTTGGCTAAACATACTCTGCTGATAACCGAACAGCGTGTGGACAAACATCACTGCAGCTGGCAAAGGAGAGGAAGTGAGAAGCTGACACGGTGTGAGTTCATCTCCTTCCTGTATGCCGAGAAAATAGCCCCGCTGCTGATGTTACACAAGTGTTGACAGAAGGGTAAATCTGAAACCACCTTCTTCAGCAAACTTGCGCACAGCGAGTGGTCGCACCCTGTCAGGAGCGCATCGCTAATCCACTGACCAGTGCCCAAAGAACATTAAATGGATCTAACAAAAATACAAAGGTCTAAGTAGAAAAGCGCATTCTGGCCCAACCTCTTTCAACTGACCCAGTGGGGGAACTTCAATCTGAGCAACGGCTACTTAAAAGCCTGTCTCTTCCCTCCACTGACTTCTCAACTGGCACTAAAAGGTGTTTACTTGATCCCAGCGGTCCATCTGGTCAGTGGAAAGACACTGAACTCTCGGACTCGTCTTGCCAAACTGAAAGGTGGATGATTCACATGTGCTCTCCACCACTGTCACCCATATGTTTGAGGCCGGCGGTTGTTTTCCCAGAACACTGAGCAGTTTTGGCTCTGCTGTTTGGCTTATCCATCAGCTACAGGCTTTTAGGATTTAAAGTGCCTTGCCTTTTTTTGACCTGCTCTTCTTACTCATAGCCTTATTTATCTCCTAGTTCGTCTTCATCTGCATCCTTTGACTGTTGTCTTTTCTTTTTATCCCACTAATTCTTCTCCAATTCTTCCCACACCCACTAAGGAGTCATCCACCTATGACTAGAGTGAGGATTTAGGTCATACATTAGAACCGCAGCCAACATCATCATCATCATCCACACAATCTAGCCAGACAGAAGACATAAAAAAAAAATCCAATGGAGAGTTTTTACCATTTTGGGATGCAAGTGAGTCAGTACAGTGGCTGCCACAATGACAGATGTGTGTTGTGTTGTTCGTAGCAACAAGTGCCTAAATATTTGTGAGGTATTTATTTCCTTTTAAGCCCGATTGTTGCCATTTCGTTGAAAGGCTGCACTTGGAAGGTTCGCAGCTCTAAGTGGGAACAGCTATTTTGAATGTTTGAACTTCAGCACCCAGGAATCCAGTGATGTGCCATCGTGCCTCTCGGTGAAACCAGCCTGCCAAAAATGCTTTTTGGATACAAAAGAGATAACAGGAAAAGATCTCTGGACAGAGTCACAGTAGGAAAAAAAAGTCTCATATTTTAATTTGTTGTTTGCTTGAATTTATGTTAAGCAAAAAAAGGTGCTGATGCTACTTAACAGCCCCAATTTCTAGCTCTAGCTCTCAAGTGCAGGATGAAAGTTTGTCAAAGTCATCTGACTGAAAGGTGCATTTTTTATATGGGAGGCCTAGGAGGGACTACACCATCTCAAAAACTCATGAAAACTAAACTTTGCAAGCATTATATGGAAGTAACGCTGTGATATACAGTGCTCCTGTAGCTCTCTGTAGTGATTTCTCTAGTTGACAAAAACAATTCAAGTTATTGATGAAGCTGAATCCCACAAGAGTTTCAGTTTATTCTTCTATGTCTCATTGAATTCATGTATCTGCATTTGTTTTGCCCCATGTTTAGGCATTTAAAGAATGTGAGCAATATGATAATATATATTCTATGTTAAAGTGTGAGCTGTCATAGATTTTACTGTGGCATACAATCATTTCAGTATCTATGGAATTGTTGAGCAGCAGCTGCTTTATGGTGACATTGCATTTTTTAACAAGAGTATTTTGTATTTTTTTAAAAAATACATCCCCAATAAAATATCTAATAATAAATTTGGCTCTGTTGCAATCACCTCTTTCTATCTGTAGTTCCCACTCTGCAGCAACGCTAAATCCACAAGAGCCTACAAACACTGAAACATAAATATTTAAATGTTCTCTTTTGGACATATGTAAAACATTATTCAAAAAAAGTAAGCAATTTCAACAATTTTTCGTGTTTCTATGAATATATATTGCTCCAAATTTCCAATTATCTGTCTCCTTAGATACTGTAAATCCCACATCGGTGTCTCTTATCTTTCAGTCACACTCTCTCCAGTCAGAATCATCTTCTATGACAGCATTTTTCCTGCTTATCATCTGTGACAGCCACGATGAACCTGGCCCTATGAACTCATTTTCAGCCGTCATTAATTTATTTAAAGGACTTCACACAAGCTTTCAGAAAGTCCTACAGGTCAAACTGGGGTAATGAGACAATTCTAGGGCTGCCTGACTTAGAAAGAGTCACTATAAATGGACTTAGCTTAGCAATAATGAGGCTAACTAGCTATAATTTATTACTCTCTGCAGAAGACTCTTACAATGGTATTCTATCTCTCTCTAGTCAAACAGAATAGCTGATGTTGTGTGGTCCTCAAATCTAAGACAACCCCCACTTTTTTAAAACCTAATTTCCAGTAAAAGACATTGTCTTATTCAGGCCAGCAAGCTACACTGCTCAGACAAGCGATGAGAGTTTGAATGCTTGGAAAACAGGTCACACATTGACAGAATTCGTCCACACAACATCAGCAGAGGAGGATAAATCTCTCAGTGCAACAGCACAGCCAATCAAAGGACCAGGACTGGAATTTTGGAGCCTTGCACAAACGCAACTTGACAACTTCCCGCCAGACAAACACACACTGTTTTGGGAGAATGAGGTACGTAGCGACCGAAAAGAGGAAAAAAAAAACACGTCTGTAGACTTTGATATGGGATTGAGACAGCCGGTTTCACTTCAGCACATGTTGGAGAGAGAAGAAAACAGCCTTTTCAGCACTTTGGCAGACCAGCCGCGGGATGATATCCTCAGTATTATGCCAACTATGCACAAACACACAAAACAAAACAAAACAAAAAAATAAGGGAGCACAGCATGTACTGTAGGCGTAGTAAGCTTGAGCTGCACACAGCACGAGGAGAAAAAGCCACTACTAGACAAACACACCCAACATACCAATGCGTCTATGTGTACGTGTGGCTTGCCAGCTCAGACAAATGTGCCAATGGTTAATGATAGAGTTTAACCGTATGATGATTCTAAGAGTTTAAAGAAAAAAGCTCAGCAAACTGGCGGAGAGGCATCTTGTTCCTCTGAGATACCACACACACAAAACTGAACAGTATTCCAAGAACATACGAACATGAACTATTTTTACGGCCATAAATCAGAACTACACGTGATTATGAAGTAAGAATAAACCACAGGACGTTTCTGGCTAAGAGCTAAGACGAGATTGTCTTTACAGCAGTCCAGGAATTTAACATCCTTGTTCTGTGGGATTATAAGGAGATAACTACGACCAAACGTCTGTTAAACATATTTGAACCTCAATTTCCAGCTTACTGCAGACTGAGGATTTATCACAACGGTCAGACGGCCTGATGAGGACGAGAATGTCTTTTCTTTTCACTGTTATTGTCCCAGGAAAACTTCACCGGGCCCAGATGCCCTTTTCCTGGCTCTCACTGTTACCCGCATTCACCCTGGAGAGCGGATTTGAACAATTTGCGATGCCCGGCGCGTTTCGACCAGTAATTTTACGAGAAAGTGCTGAAGTGTGCTTTTTCTGCTGCACCCACTTACTCTTAACCTGCTCGGTCTGTTTCTGCGACAGTTATTTCCTGTATTTCCTGAAATAACTTCTTCCGAAAAGAGCCCAGATTATGGGAAACAAGAGCTTGAATTCAGTTGTACAGTCAAGACATCATGTGGCCTTGTTGCATAATTATGCAAGGCAGCTGATCTTTGTAGAGATATTGTCATGTCTGCCTCGCTTATACTGGTGTCCTGACTATATGACTGTTAAAAGGGACACGTTTAGAGGCAGAAAATGTTTAATTGCGTCACTTAGATACTCTAAATTGTTGCATAATGTCTGTTAAGATTAGCTGACGATGAACAACAACAATTCGTATTTTAAAATTTTATCTGTTAACCTTAAATTAAAGTTAGTTGCAGCTATGTTTTGTTAAGAAAATACCCAAAGTTCATATGCACGGTTCAAAAATTCCTCATGTTTGCACAGCACTGAAAATACAATTTGGTTATTGGACTGATTTAAATGTACATTTCTGTTTAACTTACTGGGAAATTAGTCATTAGGAACATCCTTTATTTAGGGAAGTAGCCTCTAAGTCTTTAGCATTGTGACTAATTGCAATGAAGCAATGTCTATACTGTCCATGTTTTACCATTTAAGAATCAAGTAAAACTTTGTGATAAGGTCAGATATGTTGATGATTGATTTCTGGCTACTGTTTCATACTGACAGGATTTGGTGTTGAGCTTCAGCACTTTTGTGATACAAACCAGAATCTGTAATGACTAAATCATGAATAAATCCCTATTTTTTTACTATCTGGTAACTATATTTCATGCAGATCATGTTTTTGTACAGATACAGAACTTTAGACAACATTAAAGTCACATAAACCCCTGCAGAACACATTTTGTTTAGTTTAAACACATGAAATACAACTTTGTGAGCTATAATGATGCTGGTGGGTGGATTTCATCCGTTTTGCACAGAACCACAACATTTCCCAGTTTGCAGTCTTTGTGCAAAGCTAACAGGCTACTGACTGTAGCTTAAATTTTAATGAGAGTGGTATTGATCTTGTCGATTAACTCACAGGCCAGAAGTGAGTACACCTATTTTCCAAAGTATCAAAATATTTCAAGAGCCCTGTGAACTCCAAGCAGTTTCTGGGCGTTTTTACTGCTTAAATTTTAAATTGTTTACATACTTGTCTCCTATCTGCTCTCTGTAATCACACAGCCTGCAGTTCATCCCAGTTCAGTCGAAAAAGTCCCAGAATTTTGGCTACGAGACTGTTGGCTGCAGGTGAATCACTAATGGCAAGGAATTTTATTTTTACAGAATGTGTTTATTGCAAACTACTTCTTTTTATGGCAAATTTTTAAACAAAACCTGTAAAATAAAGTGATGTTGACAAAATATTATGATTTTAATAAATAATTTGGTCATATTTTCCTGACAGAGCAGCACACCATTGATGAGTAGGTCAGTGACCGTCAGAAAGTTGACAATCCCATGATTCTTTTTATTTATAAGGTTCTGACTCAGAAAAATTGTGTAATTTTGGCAATTTAAAAAAAAAATAACATGTCAGTCAAACCTGGCAGTGAACTTTGGGATTCAGATGGACGTTTGATACGTTTGGGTTGTTCTGTTACATAGAAAAATGTTTTGATAGAAGTTGTCAAAGAATACAATGCATTGTTTAGGTTCTGTTACAGAAATTCATCACCTGTGTCTCAACAATTATGCTTAAAATAGCATCAGGAAGTCTCAAATGATACCCAACCCTACATTCTAGGAAAACTATCCAATATTTCACAAGACAAAGTGAAGATTACAGAGAAGTCAGAGGAAATACTGTAATTTAATCATTCCTTTTTGTTCTTTGCTGTCAATCACTCATGACCCTGCAGGTTGGGTTTGGGGATTTTGGGCCAAACCCTCCAGAACCACTGTCCTCGAGCACTTTGCCCCAGATCTGAACCTCTGGTCACATGCCTGCTCACACCTCTTGGCTGCTGCAGCTCCCACTCTTCTGTCCTCTGGTTCTCACTGTTTGCAGCCTCATCTGCAATCCAACACTCCCAACTCCGAGCCAAAACGGCTGTCGAAGCAGAGCGAATGCCTCTTTGTCTGCTCTGTTTCTCAGCATGACTACAGCCAGAACATCTGAAGCCCGTCATCTGTGGACTCGAACAGTCGTCCAAAAGGCCTTAGCGCAACACGGAGCTTCCATCTGCACTCCGAGCCAAAACGAGAGGTCACTCGCCCCGTGGGGAGTTCATAGTTTGGCAGGATCTCGTTCAACATCCCTCAAAAACCGGATTCCTCTGGTAAAGCTAACAACCCATGTGTGGCGTGACGAAGCCAGAAGCGGAGGTTGTGAGAATTGGACGAGTGCGAGACGAACTCTCCCACTCTCACAACAGAGAGATTAAAAAAAACACGCCATTAAAAAGAGTCAGGACAGCATGCCAAGGTCGATGCTTTGTTTGCTAACACAGCACATATGGAAACACCTCGGCTGACTTTTGCCAATCTCACTTTGGGCTGCAGCCAAAACAGCATTCGGACTGAGCCCTGAAGTTTACATACAAGCTGAGCGTAAAGCCTCTGTCTCGCCAGACAACAACAAAGAAAACAAACACCGAAAGCTCAGCTGCAAAGTGTGTCTTCTGAGGTGGGAAAAAAAAAGCTTTTTCTAATCAGTCGTGTTTATATACAGCTGTCAAATAATTACTCTTACACGGGGAGGAACTGCAGAGCAGAGGTGCAATGATTAGCTGGAGCTGCAGAGGGTTGTTAGGTGGGAAAGAATGCACTGGTGACAGCGCTCTGCAGTGGGAAAGGGGATGGAGAAGGAAGAAACCACGGAGCTGGTGATTCATTTCACATCATCGCTCACTCCCCTTCAACCTCCGTGCATGCAGGATAGAGTCATAATGGAGCGGCCGTGCGCGGTCACACTTCATATCCGAGGCGTAAACCCTGCAGGATGCAAATGCAGCAACAGTCTCATGCACGACTGGGTCTGAATTTAACTGACGAATAAAACAGGTGATTGACAGACAAATCAGCAAGTGTCTGAAGTGCTGAAAATATTCATTTAGTAAATCATTTCACTGTCAAGCTGCCTGCTTATATAAAGAGCGATTGTTGTTTTCTATTGTTGCTTCGCCTGTTGGGTTATTTGTTGTGCAAAACAAGCAATTTAAGATGTCAACTTGGAAACAATTTCTACACTAATTGAAAAAAAATATATCAACGTATTAACTGCTAATGAAAATGAAGTATTTCACTGCAGTCCCAATGACTAGTTAGAAGGATGCTTTCTCCAGACAAAAAAAAAAATAATAATAATCATGAAAAAAAAAATGACTATAAATAATAAATGCCAAAATCATGTTTTGTGGTTTGGGGTATTTTTAAATTTTATTTTTTTGCATCTGACAAAGTACAACAACTGACAACGAGGTGGAAGAAGATGAAGAAGACAAAGAAGAAGAAGAAAGAGGAGAAGAAGGAGAAGATGAAGAAGAAGAAGGAGGTGAAGGAGATGAAGGAGGAGGAGATGAAGAAGGCAGATGATAAGAAGAAGGAGGAGGAGATGATGGAGAAGAATGAGGAGGAGAAGGAGATGAAGAAGGTGGATGAGAAGAAGGAGAAGAAGAAGAAGGAAGAGGAGATGATGAAGAAGAAGGAGGAGGAGGAGGAGATGAAGAAGACAAAGAAGATAAAGAAGAAAGAGGAGAAAGAGATGAAGAAGAAGGAGATGAAGAAGGAGGAGACATAGTTGCACTGCAAATCAGCATCGTTTCTGTCTGCTTAAGTAGATCTTTGTTCTGTGTGCAGTAATGTTAAACACACACATCAGCTAAGTATCTACCAGTAATTAACAAACTGAACTGTGTAAAATAATAATAATAATAATAATAAAACTGAAGTGCTCCCAACAGAACAGCATTTATCAGCAGTCTTCCACTCGGCTTCCTTTAGCAATAACAGTATCTGTAATAAGTCTTTTACAGTATTGGAGGAGCAGCTCTGCAAAATGGAAAATAAATGAGAGCTGCAGGAACTAGTCGGGTCCCAGTAGTTAGTACAGACAAACCCAGCAGACGCACTGTTAACCGTGGGAACTGGTTGATGCTGAACCAGTAAACGCCGATTATCTAACATGGCATTTTTATTGGTCCATCACTAATAAATACTGCACATCTGTGGGAAGTCGACACATTTGTAATCAATTGCACTGACATTTATTTGTGTGAGTTAATCAATTACTTGTTTAAGGACAAAGAATACATATCACAAGTTGTCAGAGCTGAATACGTTACCATACATCTGTTGTTGTTGTTGTTGTTGTTGTTGTGTGAAAACAGCAAATCCCTAAACTGGAGAGATTTTAATTAATTAATCTATTAAAATTGCATTCATGCTGTCTGCTGTTCAAGTAATCAACTGAGGGCTAAAAATAACAGCGACACTGCAAGTACAGCCATGCCTTTTGATTGGGTTTTTACTAAGTTTCAGAAGCCTTTCAGTGCAGCTGAAAAGATTAATTGGTTAGTCGATGAACACAAAATTAGTCTGCAACAATTTTAATGATTTGCTTTTCTTTAATCACGCATTTTTGAGGCTCTGGTTTGTTTCTCACTGATGCTATGATTTGCTATGTTTTGGGTTTTGTACAATTTTAAACAGGTTCTCTTCAATTTTTGGGCTATTGTTCAAGACATCTAAAAATGAATTATAACAGGAATTTTAACAATTACTTAATCTTTTAGGAGCATTTATCTAACAATAACATAACAAAAATAATCTTTATTGCACTTACATTTTGTATTAAAGCCATAAATAACAGCATTTCCTTTAAAATGTCATTTTACTCTCACTAATTCCAAACTTTTCAACACTAAAACCATGTTTTTAACTTCAGAAAAGAGGAAAATAAATCCTGAATGAGCAGAGGTTCTAACAAGTACAAAGAAGGTACTCTTTTGTAGAGAACAGGAAAGTTAAAAAGAGAAAAGATCCAAGGCATTCTTCTGGCAAAAAGTTATAAAATCATCATCTGAATAGGGGCTTTTTAACTTATTGCCAGAAGAGAGCTTTGGATCTCTATGTCTTCTCAAACCCATGTTTTTAACGTTTAAACAACCCCCTTTCAGACACAAGCGACCACACAAAGCTCTGACCACACAGACACATCACTGTAATCCACTGAAAACAGACAAAAATGCATGTAGAATGAGTGTAAATACCCAGAAAGTGACAAATACAGGCGGAATCTGCATTTCACAGCCTGGCAAGTGGGAGAGACCACCGGGAGAGGCAGGAGGGAGACCAAAATACACAGCGAGAGGAGGGATCAGCAGGAAACACAAGGAACACACACAACACACACACACACACACACACACACACACAACACACTCAGACCTACAAGGCCTCATTTCCTGTTTGGATGAGTGCCATTCTTCCTCGACGGGAGGTCAAGAAGTCGTCAATGCAGCACACAGACGTAACATTAAGTCTTTACAAGTGTGTGTCTTATCACGCCACTGCACACACACACACACACACACACACGCACACACACAGGCATCAGAGTGCAACAGCATGCAACTGTACTCCCGAGGAATGAGGACTGGAATGAAAAATAACCGAATGTGTGTCAAGCTGAGCTCATAAATACAAACCGAATCCTCACTCTGAAGGCAAAACGGCGGGGCTGACTCGTGTGATCAGATAAGAATATTGTGTAACTGCAGTAGCAGCATCTCGGTGAACCTCGTGTGTGTGTGTTTGTCTGCTGCTTTGTTGCATTCGGGCCTGTTGTTGCGCTGCTTCATCACTGTGGTCATTGGGTTCAATCTGCACGTGAGCCAGACTCCAAATGTAAGTGCGACTGATTGGTATTATTGTAAATACACCTGCACCGGCAAACCTCGGAGCTGTAAAATGCATTTTCGACAATCCCAGACATAAATCAATCAGTCTTTTCTTACTGCACGCTGGCTGCTGCTCTTTAACACAATCTCCATTTGATTCATCAACACTAAGTGGTCAATTTCGTGCACATTTCCTTTTATTTTAATAGTGCTTTACTCATACTGGGCTGTCTGAAGACTCCCATTAAGGTTTTGCTGACCAGAGTTTCCCACAATTGTTGCCTGAGTCGGGGGCTGCACAGTGGCGTAGTGGTTAGCACTTTCGCCTTGCAGTAAGAAGGTCCCTGGTTCGCGTCCCGGCTTTCCCGGGATCTTTCTGCATGGAGTTTGCATGTTCTCCCTGTGCATGCGTGGGTTTTCTCCGGGTACTCCGGCTTCCTCCCACAGTCCAAAAATATGCTGAAGTTAATTGATTATTCTAAATTGCCCGTAGGTGTGAATGTGTGAGTGCTTGTTTGTCTTTGTATGTGGCCCTGCGACAGACTGGCGACCTGTCTAGGGTGTCCCCTGCCTTCGCCCGAGTCAGCTGGGATAGGCTCCAGCACCCCCCGTGACCCTAGTGAGGATTAAGCGGTGTATAGATAATGGATGGATGGATGTTGCCTGAGTCAGTGTTCCTTCCCTGACTGACATGCTGTCATGAGTCATGATGTTCCACACGACAAGATGCAAAGAACTGAATTGTAGGGAATTTCCTCAGAGCGTGGCACTAAAAAGATGCACGCAAAACATCAAAACGCCTTCATTTATAGCTCAGAATGCATGTGGGCGTCGGTGAGTATACATGCATCACTGGCTATTTTGAGCTTCCAGGCTTTCATGCTCAATTTGGCAGTGATGTCTTTGCTTTGTTCTTGTTTTTATATCTATTAACACATGCATGCATTAGAGGAACAGAATATTGTGACTCATTAAAATGGAACCTGCACAATTAGATATTATCTATTGAAATATTCTAATTAGTTCTGACTTGTAAGCCTGAAAAGATTCACAAGTTCATTGTTTTAAAAAGGCTTTTGTCAAAAATCAAAAATCAGTTTAATACAGATAAAGATCTGCTTGTAAATCTGCTATTTGCCTCTTGCCATCTTAAAAAAGTAAGAAGAGCTAAAAATGGTCGTCGCAGCATTTATCTTTTTTCTTCTAAAGGGAAAGACTGAAAAGACATATTTAGTTTTAATTCTATTTGCCAACTAGAATATAATGACTGCACAACAGCAACAAACTAAATTAATTGCTATTTTTTATGAAATCTATGTATTGTCCTGTTACTGCTGACAATCTGTTAACCAAAATGTTCATTATGCTTGTGTAAATTTAACCCCAATTAACAAAAGTGGTTTAAAAAGCATTTCTTATCATTATGGTGCTATCTGTCAATTATTTTCTCCATTAATCAATTACTTGTTTCATCCAGAAAATATCAGAGAATGGTGAAAAATGTTGATCAGTGTTATGTACACGTCCTCAAATGTCTTGTTTTATCCACATTGCACAAATATTCAATTTATTGTAATAGAGGAGTAAAGAAAACAGAAAATACTCAGATTTAAGAAGCTGAAATTGAGAAATCTGGCTTTTTTTCTTTAAAAAAAATACTAATTAATCAATTATAAAAGCAGCAAAATTAAAACTAATTGCAGCTCTAGTGAGTATGCTGTTATACCCTTTTCCACAAAGTTAAAATATATTTTATTACTTTTATTTATCCTGGAAGTCTTATAACCTACATGATCACTTTCACTACAAAGACCCACAGCAGGTCAGTGTTGTTGTTGTCTTCTACTCTCTTGGTGGTTCTGAACATCCTTCAGTTTCAGTTCAAACTATATAGTCTCATCTTACATACATAATAATGAAAAGTTGCCTCCATCACTGAGACACCTGTCTTATTTCCATGGCAACATTGACAAGCTGACAATACCAGTGCATGTGTGGCTGCATCCCTCCGGGTTCAATTCTACAAAACCAAATTATGTGACGGAGATTCGATAGGAGGAAAGAAAAAGAAAAGCTTCAGAACTGTGTCGAGGGAAACCCACACTAACACACACATACCGGCATTCTCCCCCGTCTCCCCTCTCTGTTCGGGGTATCACAGAGAGGTTCTCATTGTGAGGCAGTTTCTTCCGCCGGACGGACAAAGCGCTCCCTGTTCGCAGCCTCTTAGCAGCCACTTCACACGCTGCACAAGGTGGAAGCCCCGCGAGCTACTCTATTCTCCCCTCAGCCCTTCCGCCTCAATACTGCACAGAGATCGTGAACGGCAATGACAGCGGGGAGGGCGGCACGCAAACAAACACCGAACCGCGCACACACAAACATTTATGCATCTGGAGGCATGTGTTTTGCTACCAAATTGTGCTGCACCAAGACCCAGATATGAATAGCAACAAGAAATGCAAGTGCAAGATGCCACATACAAACACAAATGAGGCTTCACTGCACTTATTTCATTACAATCCACAAGAATAAAACTTAATATTCTGCTTATTGAACTCGTTGCAGCTTATAAAATGTGATAATTGGCAGTGTTTTTCAGATTGTTTTGGACACACAGGGCAATTTGTAGATGTCACATTCAGGTTTTCTAGACTGTTGACTAGCAAATGACCTAAATGTATCTGTTCACATCCTTCAGACTACACAATAAGGTCACTGTGTCATATTACTCGATTATAGAGACATAAATCTAGCTGCGACAGACGCAGACTATACGTTGGTGTCCGACCAATCGTAGCTTTCAGGACCAGAGTGATGTCATGGGGATGGAGGTGCCAGGAACCAAGTACTGGAAACAAGAATGTAAACAAGAGCTGCTTCCACACATGTACTGCAGCCCTGAACTTTTCTAGACGCTCTGAGGAGCCGTAGGTGAGGATGTAATTGTCCAAATCAGTCGGGCCTGTCGTTAAATAGCTCCTTACTATATAGTCTGTGTAAAGCCCGACTGAGCCCATGTGTGAATAGAGGAGGCAATAGTCCAGAGAATTCACAGCGAGCGAGCGTGCATGTTGACGTGCGATGCATCCTGCCTCCTGCACGATCTACCAACTCTCACCTAAACCAAATGGAGTGCTTCCAGTAGTGAGAACACAGTGACAGTCTCCTGTTGTGTGCTGCAATGTGTGAAAGAGCAACTCTGGACATAGTCTATAGTTTATGTGTGAAAACAGCTAAACAATGGCAGGAGTGACAATCAAGCCAAGTCAAAGGTTTTATATAGCACATTTAAAACAACGGATGTCGACCTAAAGTGCTTCCCAACAGAGAAATAATGTTACTAATTTGCCTGACTAATTTAAATACTAATAGATAGTTGCTGCCTTGAGTTTGCAAAGGATAGTAAGGCTCTTATTAGAGGTAAACAATTTGGGGTAAACATCTAATTGTGATTTTTCTGACAGATATTGCAATTTGGTTTGCGATCTTACAGCCCAAATAAAAAAATCCAGGCGGCCTGTATGACCCTTGAGTGTTAAAGGGTTAAATAATGAGAAGTTTATGGCAGCCGGACTACAGCATGGAGCATTAAAAAATCCTGAGAGGTTCAATCTGCTCCAAATAAATCAAATTTAATCACGGAATTTGTCTTATTTTTTAATAGTGATGTCCAATCTTAAATTGCAGCCACTGCAGTTTGCTCATTGCATTGTTTAAAAGTACAATTCTGCTTTGAAATCTGTTCATTTTTCAGCTCTAGCTCCTGTAGGTCAACGTCACAGATGTGTATCACAAGACGAGTTCATCTTTTTGTCAGGGTGTCATGAAGAATCCCAGATTGATTGTCCTCAACTATGATACACTGTGTGGAATGCCCTACGCCTTTGGGGTCAGGCGACAACAATACCCACCGGTCAATGTCAGTGTTGCCACCCCGCACAAAGAAAACACAACATAGGATGTGCTGCATTTCAGTCGGAGAGATGCCATCACCAGCAGACACACCCTGACCAGAGTGAACCTTTCGTAACTGTGGGCAGACCAAGGGAAGCTGCCCTGACGCCAGGCAGCGTCTCACCACACACCGACTAACATATTAATGTAAGGGAGCTGCAGTCTAAAGGCATCTCTAGCTTCGGGCATGGATCGGTGCAGGCTTAAGATAGAAACCAAAGGAAGGGAGAGAGCAGATGATGCACAGCCATTGAATTCCGAAGCGTTTGTTCAAACTACACAGAAGTTTTATCACATTTCATTGGCACCTGAGGTGACTTCCTTTCTCTTCTCCTGTTAAAACAACACAGACCCTACAATCCACAGGCTTCCCTCTCTATTACCCATTCAGCAGAACGCAACACTGGCCTTGAGGGCTTCCGCTAATCTCATATCCATGAGCAGCGAGGGCAACGCGATAATGATCCGCCTCAGAACAAGACAGCAGAGAGCAATAACACACCCACAGCCTGCAAAGCTCACAGCTCCTGCCTCTTTATTATTAAAACAGAGATACGCCTCATTATGGCAAATGCATTAAGAACTCTGCTCTCGTTCATGCAGAAAAAACAACTAGGCAGAGATGAAGATGTTATGAATGAAAAGAGGCATTAAACATTCTGTGTTTTCTGGTAGACAAAGCTGTTAAATGATTCACATTTGCCTAAGACAAGTTTTGGGAATCAGACAGAAAAGACAAAGATCTGTGGAGAGGAGTCTTGTTCTTGCAGCAACGATGATTATCAGTTTGAAGAAGATGAGTTTGTCTTTTCAGATTTAACTTCCTACATGTTTTGCACTATCCTCAACCTACCTCATGTAGATAAGATGTTGAAAATTTTGCATTTATTGTTAAAAACTGCATATGTACTAAAACTGCTTCACTTTAAACATGCTCTTTTACATATATCTGAAGCTTTACATAGTAGTTAAACACTCATTTTCCTTCTGTGACCTGTTACACTTCTTTAAATGCACTGTTTTAGTAAAGTAAAATACAGAAGACTCAAGTGCGACACATCAGTGAAATAGATATGTTTACTTCAGTTCTTTTTCTGTTAATCTTGCTAGTTTTTAGTATTATACAGTCACTTTACACACTTAAGACTCTTGACACACCGTGACACTTCACATAAACACTTTTAGAAACTTACATTTTGTATTATTTGTTATTTCTATTTTACGACTAGCCTCTGTGTAATTGTATATATTCCACTAACCTTGGTTTATTGTTTATTGCACTCTGGCAAAATAATTTCCTCCAGGATGAATAAAGTAGGTCTTATTTTATCTTATATTTATTTCGCTAATGTACACCAAAATCCTTGTATGTGTTCATATATTTGGTCAGTAAAGCTGCTTCTGATTCTGTTTCTGCATTGAAACAAAAAGAATACACCCAAAAAGAAGTAGCACCATGTTTGTGCACCGTCAGCTGACCATCTGTGACAACATTTAGTTCATTTTTGAGGCTTTGCCATGGCGACGCAAAGTGCAAGAGCTTAAATATAGCTAAGGAAGCGAGGAGTTTCCCATGCGCGGTGCACACAAAAGTCAAACAATCCAAACTAAGCGGAGAGTTTCTCGTATGGCTTTTCTTCGCTGATCTAAACCACCATGTCTAACTGTCTTTCATATACTTTTCCGACGTGGCTCAGAGGGTTGTCATGGAAACCTGAGGCAGGCAGTGGTGTCATGGCGACCTTGGTATCAGCTGAATGCTATTCGTCAGGATATTGACTCAAAAACCTGAAGCGAGTGTAAATATGCCTTTTTTTGGTGTCGCTCTCCTGCCTTTCTTTGCTTGTCATCATCCATCTTCCATTTGCCGGATGCCTCCTTCCTTCTCTCTCCCTCTTCCCTTCAAAGCCTCAAGCGCTTCTTTCCTCCATTAGACTGAAAATCTGACCTTCAGAGTATCCTGAAAGAATTTCTGACACTCTCAGCGAAGCTCCGTCAGAGGAATAAACACAGACATCAGACACGAGGGAGACAAAACTGCTCTTTCCGTTTCACATCCGATCGCTGTGAATCCTCGTTTTTAGCAGTTGTCTTACTTATCTTTATTCACTCATGAATGCGTTCAGGGTTTGGTGAATGCTTTCCAGCTCTAATCGACCAAATGCCACATGGCTAGAGTTCTTTGTTTGATTTGTCTGAGCTCTTAATGCCTTCATTGGATGAGAGGCTGGATTTACCTGCACATGGCAAAAGCCTGCATGCTACAGCGAGGAAAAGGTTAGGAATAAGCCGATGTAGGGCTGGTTAAAGTCCTTTATCGCTCTGTGCATGTTTATAGTTTAATAACATATCAATATTATAAATATTTTTGAAAATCAACTGAGAAATTATTATTAGATTATTAAAAAAATCTGACAAAATCCAATAATTCCAAATATTACATAACTGCCAAAATAAAAGCCTGGTATTTGTGTGGACAAGTCTCTGTCAAATAAGCAACAGAAACCATAAAAGCAGAAATAAAAGTGAGATCATATATTTCAACTTCCTATGAGAAAAATCTGTCCCTGTTTGTTTCCAGGCTTCTCGGTGATCATTTTGCAGACTAATAATTGAAATGTGGGTCTGACTGTGGTAAATCTAAATGTTTTATAATGTGTTTGTGAGCCTCTGATGGAAGCCAAGAGCATAAAAGAAAAGACAGACCACCAGTCATTCAGGCAAACACGCAGCCAGCCAGCACTCGAATAAGGACTGATAAACCAATAAAAGGAACCATGGAGACTACAGTGGGCCTCGTACTGTGATTTAAAATAACAGAGTCTGTGTGAAAGCGAGAGGAGAAGTGGGAAATGTGGGCCACCATTCTTCACAGCTGTACGGTCTGTGGTGGTGTGTGTTTCCGACCTGAGAGATGTGGTTGATGGAGGACTCCATGCGCCGCAGCTGCGAGGCCTGGATGTCCAGCAGCTGCAGCACATTGTTGGCTAAGGCATTGATCTGGTAGGCCACGCTGGCCAGGGACTGGGTGGTGTAGGCTTTGGTCTCCTCCAGAGCTTTCCTCTTGTCCTGGGCCTGTGCACAAAAAGAGATTAGGGAGAGATGAAGCGTTAAAAAGGGATGAAAAAAAACAACAGGAACTCTGTAATTGTTAATATCCCAATAGCACCTGTATTAATCTTTTTAGCCTCGTATCCAGGTGAGGTTTGTGGTGGAGTCAGGCAAAGACATCCGTTTCTCCCCTGACTTTCATTCCCCAGATAACTCGCTCTCTCTGGAGGGATTTTACATGATGTAACTCATCCTGCAGCTGCCATATTGGATGCAGAGTATAAACAGCAGACTACATTTTCAAACTCAAAGACCAGCTAAACAGAATTGAACCTGAAAAATTCTATCAACTTTGCCCTTTTAACTGAGGAAAGCATCACTTACTGACAATTTGGAATTATCTAGTTTCTATTCTAGTGTTTATATTTGGCCATTCTTTCCTCGTGAACCTAACATTAGTGTTGTATAAATCACTCAAAGGATGGTCCCTCTAAAAGATTATGCTAAAATATGGCTGAAAGCATCTAATTACAGCTTCTTGGTCACAAACAACAAATGGTGACAGCTATCTTTACAAGTGAAACTGTGCAATTAGCATTGTGTTTATGCCGTGTTTATGTCATATTCCTTATAAAAGCCGTTGATTTGCAGCAAAAATATTAGTTTGCCAAAGCATGTTGGCACAAATTTGCCGCTGCTGGTCACTTGTGGCAAATTTCCAGCAACATTCTGGGAACAATAAGCAGTTTACCACTAGTGGCAAGCATGCTCACCAGTGGTTTGTCACCACAGCGTGCCAGTAATGTTAAACTTCTAGCAGCCTTTAATTGTCAACTTGTTATCTTTGCCAGTGTGGCTTTTCTGGTAGTGACAGTTCCTGGCAGACAGTTGTATTTAGCAATGCTGATGCAAAAGGGTCATATTTTCATATGCAAAGTAGATTTCTGGCAAATGTGTGATAGACTTCTGACTAACTTTCAGGAAAACTGATGGCAGATTTGCAGGTTGCGTGGCCTCAAGAGGGTTTTTCTTGGTGTGTCATTGTGGGAACAATGCCATGGTGTAAGTCTACAGAACTACAGAAGTGTCAAACATAGATGTCTCATGTAGCCAAAGTGCACTGTTTAACATTATCAAACACTAAAATTTAATAGATATAACACTTATATACTGAGCAATCACAGTATATTTAAAAGTTTGTGCCTACCTCTGCATTAAATCCTGTACACCAACAATTAACACCGTTATTATTTGCTTGCTAGATAGTATGCCATTTTTTGAAGAACTGCAGGTAATGTTTCTGCTTGTCAGTTATTTTTCGTTAGTATTTATTGAATAAGACAACTCAAATCCCAGGAAATGTAGTAAGAAAAGCAGCAGCACATCAGAAGTGTTGCTTTGAGTTGTTGTCAAAACACATATTAGTTGGGCGCCTGTATAGCTCAATGCGTTGAGCGGGCGACCCATGTACAGGGGCTGGTCCTTGATGCAGCTGGCCCGGGTTCGATTCCCGCTCGCGGCCCTTTGCTGCAAGTCTTCCCCTGACTCTTCTCCCCTGTTTCCTGTCTCTCTCTCACTGTGCCTGTCCAACAAAAAGGCCAAAAAAATAACTTTAAAAAAAAAAAAAAAACACATATTAGTTGTCAGAACATATTGTGTGAATGAACACATACTAAATAAGTAGACTATCCATCAAATGTGCTTTGACAAGATTATTAGAATGTTGAAAAATTCATTTGCCACTGCAGAAATTTCTTGTTACCACTGTAATTCAAAGTACAGGTAATGCTTTCTGCAAACAAACAAGCTAGCAGTCCTACACACTTTTAGGAGGGCGACATTTACAACCCACACATTGTAACTGTTTCATACTTTTAACAGGACATTTGTGGAGTATTTACTTAATGCATTTAGAATAAGCTCACATTAGCATTAACTAGCCAACTAGCCAGTAGATAATTCCTACAAAAGTGCTTCTCTTGAATACATTTAAGAATATTCCACCTTTCAGTCATACAGGTGATGTTTTTGGTGGAGTACATCTAAAATGCATTTAGTAGAAGCTCAAAATAGCATAAAGAGGATAAGTAGCTGTTTGAACTTAACCCCTGGTGTGTGCAACTAATGACTAACTAATTAGTTTGCCACAACAGCTTAAATACAGAAACACACAACAACTTAAGTGTCAACTGTGTTTCTCATAGGCTTTTCTTTGTGTCTGGCTGTTACATTTGAAAGCTATTATATGATGGCACCACTTGGAATCAGCTTAAAAGCATGAAAAGAAAGGCCATGTAGGATTCATTATAAGAACTGCACTCTGTTCAGTTCTTCCACTGTATGATCTGTAAATGATAACACACCGATAGTTAGAGAGGTGACCTGACAGACAGCGGTAATGACATGTTCTGGAGAGCCACCTCACTTCAAACTGAGCCATCACGTTTGATCTCTGCAGGCTCTTCCCTACGCCACTCACTCGTAAAGCCGAGTCCAAAAAGCAGAGCCTGGAGGGGCGACGCTGGGCTTTGATAACAGGCTGCCGTAGCAGGAGGTAGGTGGTGGCAGCAGTGGCTGAGGAGATGATTACTAGTGGTGGTGGTGGTGGTGGTTTGGGGGCAAAACAGGGGGGAAAAAACAGGGAACATTTGGCCATACGAAGATGGAGAGGACAGACGGAGTCAATGAAAACAACCATGTCACTGAGTGTGTCATAATTGATTTCCAGCCGCAACTAATCCAGCAATCCGTACGGCTAAAAGCTGCCGACCAGGAGAGAGCCGGCCACGCTGGTTAGCCTCGGCCGGGCGAGGAGGTGACGGCGGTGTTTCTTTTAACGGGAATCAGAGCGGCAGATGTGTTGAGCGATAACAGCCTCAGCAAGGAGGGGAGATTCCTCCAGAGGGCTCAGCGCAAAAGGCCATCTGTTGAAATCACAGTCATTCATGTGCACACGCAGACACCTACCACTGACGCTGCAGTGTGATAGACCGGAGTAACAGCTGCACGACAACATATGAAACAACAAGAACAACAACAAACAAACAAGACGGGCTTATAGCCATGATGGCAATTTTGAAATTGCAAGAGGATGCATTTTTTGCTGTACAGAGGGGCAAGAGGTTTCAGACAGATTACTGAACAATTCATGCTTGCCTGTGCAGAAGCGCTGGCCTACATATCAAGCCACAAATGTTTATTTTTCAAGCATTAGAACTGTATGTCTACTGCTTTATTTATTCAAGATTCAGAATGTAACCCTAGTGTCATTTGCAGTGATTTGCTTTGCATATTGCAGTTTTAAAAAGCTGCCCAATTAACTTGTTTTTGTCAATACACTGCAGCTGTGAAGTGTACAAACAGCACCACTGATGTTGCAGCTGACAAATGCTGAACTGTGATGTGTGAAGAATTGCAAAACCACTGTCTGCACTTCTTTTAGGCTCACAAACACATCCATTGAAGGTTAAATTCAAAGGACAACATGTGATTCTTCCACAACTGCAATTCATACAAGATGAAATACGTCCAGTCTACTGTCATACTCTTGATGTGTATCAGACATCCTTCATGAATGTTGTTTCATGCTTACTTCTGTAGAATTTCACTCTAATACACACTTTCATACAATATATGTTGAAGAAAAGAACCGGAAAGATCACAAATGTGTCTTGAACCTTACTTTTAAATTTGAAACTGTAAAACAAGGCCTTATAATTAGTGCAGCAACAACTATTACCAGGCATCCCCCCTACAGCAGTTTCTTCCTTTCTTCTCTCCCATGCAGCACAGTGGGGACCACTGCAATGATATCAGATTTACACTGCATGGAAAGGGCTCGAGCCGATCTTTCCTGGTTTACACGAGGGTTAATCTTTAGCCTCGTGTTAATCATACAACTGTAATTCTTCTTTACAAGCAGAGCTCAAGTCTGCATGATCTGTTGCACAGATATTTTCTAACCTTCTGAACTCCAAAACCCACCAGTGGATCTGTTATTAAATAAATTAAAAAAAAAAAAAAAACAATATTAAAACTACTATTAAAACTGTAAAGCAGAGGGGACCATTGGATTTTCAACTGTAAGTACAAAAACGTAACCAAATCTAAGCTGGAAACTGTTAATTTACCAAAAATATTTTCATTCTATATGTATCATTAGATTCTGTAAAAGATAAACATTAAATGAGATTCTGAGCTGCTCTGTGCAGCTGGGAAGCAACGAGGGGTTCAGCTATGACCAACAGTCGGACAATAAAAATTCAGGGACTTTTCAGCTGAACTAGGCTGAACTGCAGGCAGTGTTCACATGAAGCAAATAGGAGACAAGTATGGAAACAGAATAAAAATCTAAGTAGTAAGATGTCTTTAGTATGTGGATTTTTATTCCAGTATTGGCACTTGTAAAAAACGGACATGTTGGATATGTTGGTTCTATTTTTTTTTTTTTTTTGTAAAATATACAATCAAATAAACTACCGGTACATTTTTGGGTTGTATTTTTTTAGTATTCAGGGAATGCTATCTTTGTTTTAATATTTTTGAGTTCTTTCAACTACTAGCTATGGCTGTGCTGTTTCCATAGCAGTGCAGGACTTTGTATTACCAGGAAATATGAGTCCACAGTGAATAGAAAAGCAACAGTGGCAAAAAAAATATCAAGAAATTACTTGCTCGGGAACAGAAAATGAACAAATCTCATATTTCCTAGCAGTAAAATGTCAGATCCAGCTTTGATTATATTGTTTCTTTATTTTGCATTTCTGAGAAACAGATCCAAACTGCATTAGCTGCCAGAGCTGTGATGTGAGGTCAGCGGTGGGCGTCGGGAGGACAGATGTGACACTTGATTGCATCGCCACTGGTGGCATCTTAGAGCCTCCTGCTCCAGTTACAGCCTCCCTCCGCCAGCTCACGCATCAGCAGTCGGCCGTCTGCAAATCCTCAAACTAACCAGATTTGTTGTTCAATTACCCAACAATCTGTGCTCGTCCTGCCGTCCATCTTCAGCAAGAGGAAGGCCGCAACACAGTGGATATTCACAGAAATTAGAGCAAACAAACACATTCTGCCAGGAAAGAGAACAAAGAGTTTGCATGATCGGTGCAAAATAGCAGTGTCAGAGAGCTGACTATACTCTGCCACAGCAGGAAATGCAGAGAATGAGGTGAGCTCCCAGAGAGCTTAAGCGCTCCTGGGGCACTTTATCTCATATTTCTAAGCTGAGTAATGACTGAGTGAAAGAGTCTACGGAATATCCAGGCAGTAGCAGACAGGCTGTCAGCACCTCAGCTGGCTTTAAAAAGGGAGTACGCAGGAATGCATGGTCTGCGTAGTCACAATAAACTTGTAGCAGAGAGCTGAGGCAAGCGAGATAATAAAACAGAAACATGAATGCAGCACAATACCGGCAACGTAACAATAGTTGAGACTAAATGTTGCATTCAAATTTCTCTTTAACCGTCTGCCTTTCAAACCTTTCAGTGGGCTTGAAAAGCATGTTGTCTTTACAAATTTGCCAAAATTACATCATTTATCTGAGCTACAAACTGTAAAAACAGAAAGAATTGTTAGATTTTCAACTTTCCATGAGTTCTCAAACTACTCAGCTGTGCTGTGTCATTCTATCTGATAGGTTAAGTAAATCTAAGCTTAAAATGGTGATTTTGTCATTTAAAAATTTGTTAAAAATGAACCGTGTGCTCTGAGCAGATTCTGTAAAAATAAAAAAAATATGTCATCCTTGACACAATTAAGGAGCCATTAGTGACAAAGATGCAACTAACTGTCATGTGACAAAAATTAGGGAATTTTCGGATGAACTACAGGATGTGTTTACACAGAGCGGACAGGAACTGAGGGTACCAAAACTATGGAAACAAATGTAAAAAATAAGTAGCAGAATAACTACAATAATGATATTTTTCCCAGTATTGGTATCACCTCTGGTCACTTAGTAAAATGATATACATGCTGATTCCATTTTTTTAAAAAAAAATAAATAATCAAAGAAACTCAACTTTTGTTTTCTCCTTTTTATGATTTATTGCATTTTGTCTGTGTCATACAAAAAATTAAATACTTTTTCAAGTTTCCTATATCTCCAGCTATGGTTTTGCTGTTTCCATAGAGGGGCAGGACTTTATATTGCAGTGAAAAATGAGCCCAGAATCAGAAAATTCCCAGAAACTGCTTAGGATTCAGAGGGTTAAAGGCTGCAAGTACATAGCAGGCTGATAACTGGAACAATAAGGGAGTGGCAGTCACAACAAAGACTTTGTGGCCTGGGATTTTTTTTTTTCTGGCACTGAAATGCATTAGCAATTCTATGTAACTTTGTCACCTATCCAGTCTGGCAAGATAACGGTCACAGAAGTGCAATCATGCTTCTTTAAACAAGGTGTTGTTTTACTATCAGTCAGTCAGGCACTCTGAGGCAGTAAGGAGAAAAGTCCAGACTTCCTCCCTGAGGAGAGAAGCTGGTCAGGGGTCAGAGGAGATGTAGCTGCCCCTCCACCCAAAAGCCTGAGCAGAAGCAGGAAAAGGACAAAATGAGTATTCCTCCTGACTAACCGGCATGACTAATGGAGGATGTAGGGAACTGAGAGGAAATATCTAAACCAAAACTCGAGTTAGGAACATGACAAAAAAAAAAAAACACAAAAAAACTGACAAGGCTTGAAATAAAGAGTTGAAAGACGGGCTATGTGTGGATGTTCAAACATGTACGAGCATCTGCCGCTACAACAAAACGACAACAGAATGTGCCCCTGGATTTACACAGCTGACAAACACGTCTATGTGCTCCCACTTGTCCGGAGGGGAAGCGCGTTCGGCACAAAAAAAAAAACTTCTCAGGAATGTTTGGAATCCTCCAACATGTCGTGGATCTTCAAACACTCAAGTGCTGCTGAGGAGTTCTGCCACAGACCACAAGTGTCAGGGATGAGCTCAGAGTAGGAAAAACAAACAGAATGTCATGGAGCTGCCAGGGAAGAAGTTCATCCCATAAGCGGGGCTGACAAACTCCAAAGTTGTCCTCAAAAACCACCTCAGCAGCGTTGTGTAGGACGGAAGGGGAGTAAATCCATCTGGAAGGTCGTAGAGCTCACATGGCACTTTGCTGCCCGTGATGTATCGACTGCTGATTACTGCACGCTGGACGGGGTGAGATAAGTGAGATGGGAGGCAGCTCGGACCTGCTGCTCTGTGGGTTGTTGTATTGATGCGGCCGCCTGATGTCCAGCAGCTGATTGGGTGTAAGCTGGAGCCGAAGAATATGAGGCTATGAGACAGTTTAGGACCTGACAAAGTGTTACTCAAAGCCATTTCCTGATCGCACAGTGATAAATTACAAAGCAATATGAAAGCAAAACTCCAATAGCGACTCGAGTCGGACTGTAATAATGCAATACATTATCTAATGATAGCTTCTGGCTTTGGATCATGTGTCACTGTCTACATCTGCTGCTTCCCTACTGCTGCAGTTCACTTACATGTTAATTTACAAGGATGATTTTCTTTTATTTGCTGTAAAAATCATGAAAATTAACAGAGAATACAACCCAAATAGACAATTATACAGGGTGTCCCTAAAGTCTGGACACACAATGATGGAAATCATATTGAAAATGCTACTTGTTAATAATCCTATTGAATAAAATGTTGTTAAATATTTCATTTCTTGAAAATATATATTTTTGTCTATGTATCTAGACTTTAGGGACACCCTGTATAATGTTTCTGCTTTTTATTCTGCTGGTACCTCTTATTTTAAAAGCCGCAATCAATGATTATTTTCAATACTGATTAATCTGCAAGTGATCTTCTCATTTAGTTGATTAATAGCTTGGTGGGTAAAATGTCAGAAAATAGTGCCACAGTTCCCAGAATCACAAGAACGAGGCTTAAATTTGAAACGACGGTATACACACAAGGTGTAAGGTGCGTCCCACATGCCGGCTGCACATTTAGCAGAATTAACCATCCATGGGAAGATAAAACACGGGACAAGAAAAGAAAAAACACTCCACCGAAACAGGAATCCTCATGACTCACGGTGTTGCAAGGACATTTATTTCAAGGGTTCGATTTGTTATCACTGGCTGGACAATCACCCGAGTTCATTTTATAGGGAGAAATGCTCGACTTCAACAGCCTTCCAGGAAACAACAGACTACCTATGAATACTTTGAACTCACTTGACCTACTGGAAACTGCTTGTTTTAACTTATTTAATATTTACTGAATGTTTATAGTGGCAACTTCAAATTAACCGACAGTATGTAAATTATTCTGGACTCTGAGTCATCACCAGTAAACTTAGCAAACAGCAGCTAACTTGTCGGCATTATAATCCTCAGTGGTCACCAGCTCAGGTAGCTCTATTTTCAGAAAATGAATATGATTATGGACAATCTGCTCCGAGGCTTTTTGTTATCATTTCAGTATGAAATAACAAGGTTAAAAGTAATCTAATGTGCTGAAAATACTAGCTTTTCACATTTATTTATGGTTTGTTTAAGCTACTAAGGCTAGCAGGTAGAGTACACGCCAGTGATTTAGTTAATATAGAGAAAGCATGCAGGTTTTCCCACAAATAATTTTCCTTTTAAAGATTTTCTTTTTTTGACTACCGCTCAGATGCTTTAAGTGTTTTATAAATGTCCAAAACTCTACTGTAACTCCCATCTTCTTCTAATAAAACCACAGAATCTTCACATTTAAAAGCTGGAATCACAAAATCTTTGGCCTTTTTCCTTTAAAAAAAAATCTACTTAAAAAATGATCAAAATGGTTTAATTTCTGTTGATCAAAAATGAACTTCGCCAACTATTTCAGCTTTAGTTTCTTTAATGCAGTTGTGATGTTTAAGAAGGTCAGCCGTGTTAAGTGTTGCATTAACTAATTAACTCCTTTCCTCGCTGTAAACTCTTCCTGACCTTGTCATCGTCCTGTTCCTCCAAGAACGGGAGGCGGAAGAAGAAAAAACACACTTTGAAATTATGAAACTGTGATAAAGCGAACACCAGCACGATCCACCTGAGGAGACGAGATACTGAAAGTGACACTGGGACGTGCGAGGAATAAAGAAAACCTGCAGACGAAACAACTTCAATCCTTCCTTGAGCAAAGCCTTGGCTCTCGAAAAAAAAACTCTGCGGTACGATACGTGAATTCATAATTCCACCTCCTCCGTCGGGGCAGATGGAGGCTGACTGAAAGGCCATAAGGTCTGCCTGACCTTGAAGAACTGCCAGCACACCATTAAAAATTCCTACAGTATGTCAGGGAAGAGACACAAAGAGGAAGTTTGCACATGGAGGAAACTCGTTAAAGTCTAGTGAGTGGCCTGATAATTGGTTCACCCAGGCAGGAAGCCAATGTTCTGTGGCTAGCGCTATGCATTTAACTAATAAACAAACAAAAACACAAACAGGAATCTATTTATTAGAGGATTTGAGTATCATGGTGACACATTTTTCATGCATTTCTAGATTTAAAGAACACAGAATGCTGCTAAAAAATGGGCAGAACTTTTTAAAAAAAAAAAAAAGACTAAATTCTTGGGCTTCAAACAAACAAAAAAAAACAAGGAGAAATGTTTAAATTAAATGCGTCTTTCTGGCTTTTGGTTCAGATCTGGAATGAAGACGCTCATAGGGTTGAAGAATCAGGCTAATTCCTGGGTAGGTTTTCTGTGGTGCAAACAATGAAGAATCTGAGTTGAATAGTCAATTTTTGACAGTTTGGTCAATATTTGTGCAATACTTCTGTCACTGTAAATAAGAAAAGCCCTTTTACATTGAATTTTTTGCACAAAGTAACTTTCGTAATGTTGAATACAATCTTTTTTTTTTTTTAATGTCTATTTTCATCCTCATTTTTCCCCCTATGGTTGCTGTCTTTATCAACCCAATATTACTAAAACTCCTACGTTCTATCCAGGCTGCAACAGATCAGTCTGGACCAAACCAACCGCGGTCGGCTGAGGGGGAGGAGTGACAGGTGGTCAAAAGGATGAATGGGTCTGGCTGGTAGGCTGAGAGCCGCTAGGCCTCGCCATGCTGCAGGAAAAACCAGGCCACTCCACACAGAGCGAGAGAAAGGACAGGAAATGAGGACTCGGAGTAACCCAGAGAGATGCAGCTATGTTTAAAAAAGTATTATTTATCACCTTCAGGCAAAGCTGGATCTCTTCCAGGGGAAAAACTCCCATGAGTTCTTGTGGGAAAACAGCACAGAGCAGGTAAAGCCAGGTTATACAACCAAAGATGACATATCGCTCTCGGTTTCACTTTGTGTCAATCTTCTAATCAATAACCAAGACTCTATTCCCAGATGTGACGACCCCTGCATTGATTACGAGCCCACGTGTTTAAAACCGATCATCCGGCAGCGGTCCAGAATTTGTTATTCAAATCAAAAAGGCTGAGTGGGCATCATGCTGGCTCAGCAGGCACAATCACATGTCCTGAGGTTGCAACACTGGATCTGACCCGACTTATGACCTCCTTGTTGGTCACATCACACTTCTATTTCCTGATTCCTTGTAACTGTATGTTGTCTCCCAAGAAGAGAAGCTGCATTTTGTTGATTTCATCTGAAATTTGTGCAAAGTTTCAGTTAAATGCTTAGTTACGATTGTGCAATCATGTTAAGAAACATATTATAGGCATACCTAGTTTATGTTAAAACTTTACAAATATATTCATTTCTGCTATTTTGGCAGTAGGGTTAGGGTTAACACACTCTAATGTGTAAAACTGCCGCAGTCCCTTTTTAACTGCACTGTATAAATAAGCAAAGCAGCAAATTTGCGCACTCGAGAAACTGGATTTAGAGAATATTTGACATTTTATCTCGAAAAATGACTAATTAATATCTGAAATAATTAATTTTCCCATCTTGCAAAGCTCAACTGCGACTAGCAGAAGCTGAATTGTACCGTTACTGTATTGGAGTGAGCAGCCAGCAGCTCTTCAGTGTGTCCTGCCAACATGGCCAGGTGGTCCACTTTGCATACAGTAGAGGCGTCCTTGTCACAGAGGTTAAACAAACGGGGCTCTGACTTGAGGAATGAATGAAAATGCCTCTAAAATGCATACAGTAGCTGTGACAAACATGCAAATTTGAAAAGAGAAAATCCATCAGAGTGAATCTGTGTGTGCAGTGAAGTGTTGCTAATGTGAATGGCTGTTTTTGGCTCCATTTGAAAGCCCTCTTCCTGACACACAGACAAGGCATTTCCAGGGAGCCGATCTTCAGAGTCAGCAGGGCAAACAGGAAACACAACTCTGACCTGTCAGTGTGCCATATGCCAAGAACACCGACACAACACACACTCGGGGACAAACAAAAGCCGCTATCGGGTTGAGAAAGTGGGGTAGAAATGTGTCCTGGGTCAAACAGCCGTCGCTATCTTCTTCGGCCCGCTGAGCCACACTGCAGCCCGAACCGAACACCAAAGCAGAGAGGAAGCAGAAGAAGAAGGGATGCAAACGAGAGGGAGGAGAGCTGAGGGGACGAGCCGATTCAAGCTGAGGCATGTAGATATGTTCTTGCTTCTATCTAGAGAGAGGGAGAGTATCTACAGCAGACAGCGAGGGCTTATGAAAAGTGCACTGCTAGTCTGACGCTCGCTTCACACGGAGCTCGAGACGTGTGCTGAAAAGCTTAAAACCCTGCCTTTTGCATCAGCACTTTAAACAAGGTGCCGCGCTGAAATACAAGGACGGAATCGCTAATCGGTTCGACACACGCAGCAGAAACTTTCGACGAGGTTTAGCTGAAGTTGGGACTGAATTTACATCAAATGCTCCACAGTGGCTTCTCAACATCATCCTCAGCTGCGTTAAAAAACAGCCGCTTGAGGAAGACGTTTTATGTGCACTTTCTTTGCACATTTTACAACTCGTTAGTTTGAGTCTCAGTGGAGATGTTTATTTTTTTTTTGAGCGCCCTGTGATGCTATTTTTGGAGCTTCTTCTCGAGCAAAATTGGGCAGCAAAAAAGGCACAGAATTCTCCAGTTACTTCATGCCACACATAAAATGACATAATAATAATTAAATTTGAATTCATGTACTATTAGTCCCTTTGGACAAGTAAGCATGATGAAAAATCTGAGAAATCTGTGCATGTTCCTGTTATTTCTGATCATCTGATAAATAAAAATGTAGCAAATAAAACCTCAGTTAACAAAAAACATAGATATATCAAAAATTTTCAACTATTATTATTTTACTATTTGCTCAAATCTGTTTCGAGGTATCAAAAATTACACTATACAGAAAAAACCCTCGAAACTGTATGATACTGGCCAATATTTTCTGCAATAGTTTACGATTTTTTTCCTTTTTCATACAACAAAAATAATAATAATAATAATAATAATAATAATAATAATAATAATAATAAATTTTATTTATAAAGCGCTTTTCCAAAAACTCAAAGACGCTGTACATAAAATACAATAAGATAAAACAAAACTGTTAATTAAAATCAATAGATAGTAAAACAAGTTCAAGATAAAATACAGAATCACTTAAGGAAAGCAGATCTAAAAAGGTGAGTGGTAATAAAAAAATAGCCAAAGTTTTAAAATGTTACATGTAGTCGAAACACAAACTTAAGTACAAAAATTTTGCCTGACAAAAACTGTCAAAGTATGGCAAAATTGTAATTTAAATGCGAAATTGTCTGAATAAATAAAGATAGGACACTAAAATGCAGCTAAAATACACTCAAATAAAAGAAATAATGAAAGTAAATGTCAGTATTAGCCTTCAAACCAGGGCTGGATATTGCTTAAAATTAAAAAAACAAATGCCAATATGAGTTTTGGTAGATATACCATATTATTTTTTGGTTTTCCTGGTTTTTCGGTGAACAAAAAAAGAACAAAAAATCAAAACTTATAAAATGTTAAATACAGTCCAAGCCTGAGTACATGAATTTGCAAAAATAAAATGGACTAAAAATGGCTAGATTATGATTTAGGAACTATTGGAAAATACATAAAACGAGGACACTAAAATCCATTTAAAAAAAAAAATACAGATAAATAAAAGAAATAAGGATATTAAATGTCATTATTGACCTTCGAACCAGGATGGGTATTGTTTTAAATTAAAAAACTAATAATAATACAAGTTTTGATTGATATACGGCCATATTACTTCCTAGAAAACGTTTTAGTTTTTCTCTTTATTCAATCAGAAAAAACAAAATAAAATTCCAAATTCTAAAATTTTACATGTAATCTAAACAAAAAGTTTGAGCACAAAATGGCAAAATTTGATTTTAAATGACAAACTATCTAAATAAAGAGACACAAGACACTAAAATGCTGCAAAAACTAGAAAAATTTAAGAAACACTGAAACAAAAACATCAAACCAGGTCTCAAACTAGGTCTGAATATTGATTTAAATGGAAAAATAGCACAAATACAAGCGCTGGTAGATATAAGAACACATATTTAGAATCTTCAGTTTCATATCTTCATGAATAACTACAAATCTGACCAGATTTCCTGCAGCATGTTGGTCTGACATTCAGCTCTACAAAACAGTGAACTGCTGTTATTGTGTTGGGAAAATGCTCAAATATAAAAGACACTAAACATCAGAAAAAAAAAAAAAAGCTGGCAAGATAGAAAACCAGCCATGAAAGTTCCCCAACACAAGGCATCACTTTGCTTTAACCCTCATGTCGTCCTGCAGGTCAAAATTGACCCGTTTTAAAGTTTGAAAACGTGGGAAAAAAATATATTTTCACAGTGAAACTTCTGATGTCCACATTTTCAACATTTTTGGGAAATCTTTGAACATTTTTTGGTGGAAAAAAAGAAATGTTAAAAATGTTTCTTAAGAACATTCACAAAAAAATCAACCAAAATCCAGCAAATTTCACTGGATTTTGGTTGATTTTTTATGTGAATGATCTTAAGAAAATATTAGAAGTTTTACTGATATATATGTAATCATTAGATATTTTTAGGATTTTTTTGGAAGATTTTTACTCATTTTTTGAAAATATTTACTAGAATTTTCTTGCCAAATTTGGGGAATTTTTTTAAAATAAAACTTTTCAAGGAAACTTTTAAGGAATTATTGGAATTTTCTTCCTGAAGGTTTTGCAAATTTTCAGAAATTTGGGGAATTTTTTTGCTGAATTTTTTTCAGACAAGGAAACAATATTTTTTGGTGCCTGTAAATGAGGACAACAGGAGGGCTAATATATACATAGATAGACCTCAATATTGTGTCACTGTGGGAAATCAGATTGCAAAGCCTCCATCTCATGTTACAGCTGCCTGCTGTAAACAAAATCCATAACAAGGAAATTCCCACATTTAGTTCCACTGTGGAGGCTCAGCAGCTGCACAAAACAAACGCACAAGATGCTGCTAAAAGTGTGGGACAAAGTTGTTGGAACTCCAGTGGCGTGGGCCGTACCTGCTGCCTCACCACGCCAAATCATCCGAGGACAAGCAAGAAAAACAAAATTACAGGGAGTCCTTGGGGAGTACAGCTGGAATGGACACACCCTCTGTAGCTGATATGGTGGGGCCGTCTTCCTGTTGCAAGAAAATGTTTTCCCCACCACCGCCGCCGCTGCTGCTGTGTTGTGTGTCACTCAATTTGCTGTGAAAAAGACAAGCTCCGTGTCTTTTTCACTAGTGGCTTACCGCACATGTTATTGCCCTAAAATTAAAAATAAAGCCATCTGTGGTTGCCAGTGAAGTTGCCCTGTTATAATCACCACATTACTGCCCACATTGGCTCCAAAACACAGCTTTAAAAAAAAAAAAAGCAACATAAGCACAGATGATTGCAGCTGTATTAATTTATCACGAATGAGAAGGAGGCAGAACTGTGTTCTCATAAAGAAGTTGAGAAAAAAATCAATGCTTCCAAGCTTTATTGAGCAACTAACAATGGCTTTGCAGTCACAGTGTAGCTGATTTCTGCACATGTAATATATTTAACAGTTAAAAAAAAAAACAATGCAGCAGCAATAAAAAGCAATGCACTGACATTACAGCACTGGCAGTAAGTGCTTAATGTAGACACTATACCTCCACTGGAGCATCCCAATGGGGATTTAAACTGTTTTTGTGGTATTAAATGGTGAGTTTAATGACCTTAAGGAATCTAAAGCACTGCTGCAGCACTTTAAACTGGAATAGTTACACAAAAGAGGCACAGTTACAGTAACTTTGTGCTGTTCAGTGAGCTGCAGTGAAAACACACAGGCCTCCCCGGGAACAGTGTGAGAATAATTATGTTTTTCAAAAAAGTAGACCCACCCTACATGTAAACGGGATAAAAAAAAAATGCGTTCAAGCGCTCGAAAAATGTCGTCAAAAGTGCTTCTCCCGGCTCAGAGTCCAGTTTCTTTATCCACATTTCCTGTCCCAACAAGCAGTCAACCCCCCCGTTGGTGAAAAGGCGGCGCGGAGCCCCACGGCGGAGGGTTAAAACTCTTACCTGGACATAATTGTTCTCGCAGTAGTCGGCGACTCTCGTCAGGTTTTGGTAACTCTCCACCAGCGCTCTTTTACCGGCCGGAATCTCTTCCTCTAACAACATTTGTAGCTCTGCCATCTTACATCTCTCCGCAGAGCCTCCCTTCCCTCTCTGCCTTTTCCCCCTTTGATTGAAACAGCCACCAGCCCAGCGCTCTGCCTCGAAAAAAAAAGAAAAAGAAGAAAAAAAAAACGCTCCTCTGCCTGCTATTGTGGGATTCCTGCCCTGCTTTGGCGTAAACTCCAACCGAAGATCGTCTGTGCTGCGAAGAGGGCTCACTCTGAAGAAAAAAACAGGTCAATCAGGCTTTAAGCAGCATCCACCCTGCAGGAAAGAGCGCTGTCGCAGGTCATTCATACCATCTGCTGTAAGACTGTAGAACATACCATAATAAAATCTGTACGGCTGTTTTTGCACTGCTGCATCTTGCACTTTTTATATTATATTACAAAACACTTCGTATTGTTACTGTCTACAGTGTATTAATACTGTATTCTTCATTTTCATCCTTGCACATATTCACATATTATTATTACTATTATTGTTATACATATGTTATTGCTGCTGCAACAATTAAATTTTTCCTGGCGTGGGAGCAATAAGGGATTGTCTTATCTTATTTTATCTCAGATTTTTTAATTTAATTTTTATTTTATTTCATTATATTTTATTAGATTTTTTATTTATTTATTTATTTATTTGTCATTTAGCGTCCACTGCAACAGCATCACAGCTCTTTCCAGACTTCCTGTGGTTATTGCAGTATATATTGAAAAAAGAAAAACATAAATATTCCAGAGCCTCAGCTCCCAAGTTGGTGTAAATCCATCAAAGTTAAGCCCCTTACTACAATATACAGAAGAAAAAATAGACAGTAAACTTCATCTTACTTTTTAATTTTTAATTTTTTTTTATTTTACAGACACTCCTGGCTAAATGGGACATAGTATATTATATTTTCATGTTGGTGACTTTACAGACTATGCAACCTCACATATTTTAAGGCAATTAATTTGCACATTACTGCATGATGGAAATATTTTTCATGACGTTGCATGACTTGTAATTTCTTGTATTTGCCACACTTGCTCCTTATTTGTTTATCTGTTGTTGTTGTTTACCTTTTAAAAAATATTTACTGAGAAAATCAATCTGACCAAGCATCCAAGTGCAACTTACTGCTGCTTAATTAAATCTGAAATATTGTAGTTTTCTAAATTATTATATGAATGCTTTCAAAGACAAATTTGCATGTGAAATCAATATTATATTTAGTTAAGCATTAAATTTGTAGGCCTATGTAATTGGCTGTATTCTTCTATTTAAACACGTGGATATCTATATTTTAATTATGTATATTGTTATGGAAATATATAAAAGAAAATTTCTGTATGGTTGCGATTGTTCTGTTTAAAAAGACAGGAACACAATAAAATGACAAAATAGATCAACTTTGTTATATTCTAATATGTATGTTGTTATTATGAACTCGATTACAAAGTCTAATATTTTTGTTACTGATAAAAAAAAATGTTAACTCAGAAAATAAAATTAAACCTTATTTAGCCTAATTTAAATTCTAGATCAGACGGTTGTGGTCCTCAAAAACAAAGACATAGTGAGCGCTCTTGCTTTTTTCACTCGTCCGCCTATCATTCTTCCAACCGAATTAAAAAACATGGATCCTGACTAGAGCATGCTGGGAAGTGTAGTTTTACACTCAAAGAACGGAAACTACAGTTAGTGCATGTTTTAGCGATAACATTTGACTAAGATAAAATTTCATATTTTTTACTTCTCAACACCCTTCTTGCTTAATTAATAAAAATTTTGTGTCTCCTTAAAACCCGCTAGCTGGAGTTGAAACTACATTTCCAGTGAATCTATTAGCGGAGGATTGTGGACTTTGTAGGAATTGTCGCTTTCGAGTATAAAAACTACAAATCCCAGAGTTCGCTTGTGTTAGGCTTTATAATACTGTACATGGCGTCTGGTCGAAGGCTAAAGACAAGTCGCCTTCTGACAAACAGATAGGCCGGTATTTTTAACGGTAAGAAACGTCGCTTTTTTTCAAAAGTTAGCAAGCGTAGTTAGCATTTAGCACAAATAACGAGGGCCGTTGGAGCTGTGTCGCACACGACGTGGACTGTCCTAGATACACAACTGGCTCAACCTCCTCCTACTGGTGGTCAAAATACTAACTTACAAGTTTAGCTAGCTTGGCTTCGCTGCGCAAAAAAACTACAATTTAACGAGCTGACATTGCTATTAAGTGCGAGTATGAATGCTAACGTAAACGTGCGCTTCTGACGGCACATTGCTGTTGTTGTTGTTGTTGTTGTTGTTTGTCTCGCACTGCAGTGATTGTGTTTGTTTACTGTCAAGCAGGTTTTTGTTTTGCTAGCTGCTCCCGAGCGACGCCATGGAGGTGGAGAGTGTCAGTACGGCGGATGAGGGGCGTCTGACCCAGCTGAGGTTTCAAGCCGCCGTCAAAGTGATCAAGAGTTTGCCCCCCGATGGTGAGTGGGCACGCCGGTTTTCAAAGCTCTCATTCGGGCCAGTTTAACCAGTCCGAGACGGAGGGGTTGTTCGGACCTGGTTGGGGTGAGGTGCAGCAGCTGGGTCTGCTTTGGATCTTGTGCGATTTGAGTAATCCACTTTACTAGCAGCCACCAGAGCAGGCTTTTTCCTCCTGCAGCAGCACATTACAGTGTAATAACAGTCAAGAGTCCCTCTATAACACTGACTAAACTTCTAAAAACTCATGTCAGTGTATCAAAGTTGCATATTTAGATTATTTTTCCCCCATTAAATTGATCTATTCATGCCTTAAAATGGCTTAGATGCAACTCTACATCATTTACTTCCCATAGAATGTGCAGATCTTTATCTGTCCATGCATGCTTTTCAGATATCTGCAGCTCAAGCACACCAGCTCACCTATTACCCCGCTCAAACACTATTAAACTTCTACAATACAGCTAAGCGCAATTGGACTTGCATTTTTTTGAGAAAGGTCATAACATATCTATTACAAATGAAGATGACATATGGCTAACTGCAATATCCAAATTGCAGGAGCTGCATTTTATTTGAGAAAGGTGAAATTTGCCAGAACATACCCTTTAAAAATTAAATATTGTGGTGCTACAGATGATTGTCTCCAAATGGACGAGAACATGCTTATTTTGTACAGACTGCAGCAAAAATCATAATTTTTCTGTTTGTTTATTATAAATTTTATTGTTTATTATAAATTTATTATTTATTATAAAGTTTATTATAAATTAAACATTGCTATTTTCACAATTACAATATGGTTAAGTGTAATATTTAAATTGTAGGAGCTGCAGTTTTTTGAGAAAAGTAAAATGTGTCATAACTTACCTGTTTTAAGTGACGTATTGTGGTGCTACAGAGGTGCTTAAGCCTACTTATTATTATCTCCAGATGTAAAGGAATGTGTTTGTTTGGTAAAAACTGCAGCAGAAGTGACCTATCAAGAAAAAATAAAATAAAAATACTTTTCTAGCAGTTACAATATGGCTAACTCCAATATCCAAATTGCAGGAGGTACATTTTTTTTGAGAAAAGCGTTAAGCAATGTGTAGAAATATACTTGTTATGCATGAAGGGAACATACTTGTTTTGCAGCAGAAAACAATCATTGTTATATTTGTTTCAGTAGAAAATAAATGCAAAAAATGCATTCTAATAATCACAATATAGCTAACTGCAATATCCAAATTGCAAGAGATTAAATTTGTTTTGAGAAAGATAAAATATGTCATAACATACTCCTTTAAAAAAATGTGGCATTGTGGTGCTACAGAGATGTCAAACCTTACAAATAATTTTCTCAAGATGTAAGAGAACATGATTTTTTTTGCAAACTGCAGCCAAAATCAGACCAACATTTTTATATTTGTTCCGTATTGTTTAGACCTATTTGGATCCCTGAATGTAAAAAAAACCTTGATTTTCACTGGAGCGGGTCTCCAACTGATTTGCAAGAGATAGAAGCAGCAAGAATAACAGTAGCTAAATGTTTATATTGCACATACACAGTGCAGCTCCTTTTGTATAATTACATTTTCTTTCCCCAGGCCCTTTTCAGCCCTCCAACGACATGATGCTCAAGTTCTACAGTTACTATAAACAAGCCACTGTGGGATCGTGCAATATACCTCGGCCGGGCTTCTGGGATGCAGTTGGCAAAGCTAAATGGTAAATAAAAAAGGTTTTTTGTAAACATTGGACAACTCTGTTATGTGGGGAAAAACATCATGCCCCTATTTAATTAAATTATTTGCCACATTGGATAATAAGTTTCCTTCAAAGTCGAGACAAGAACAGTTTGTGAAATCCAGTGGAAATCGTGCAAACAAAACAAAAGAGGATTTTGCACATTGTATAACACGCCCACGTTGACCTCGCTGTGGGAGAAAGATTCTGTCCACCAACTAAGAGCCTCTCCCGCTGTTCAGTCTCAGGTTGTGTTAGGTGATCTGTGGACTCATTTCAAAGCGACTTGGAATGTGACCTTTTACCCACAACGCCGGACAGTTTCTCTCACGCCACTTTACTTTTTGAGGAAGCTACAGTTTCTAATGAGTGATTAAGTTACTGTCAGTCATTGATCCACAGCTGGCAAAGAACACACTGACCTTAAACTTGCCTTATGGACAAGCCTGAAAACTGGGACGCAGGTGTTGAAACCCAAATTTTACTCTTTACTCTCTACTTGCAGTGGTAGAAAGTAACTTTTATATTAATTAAGTTTCGAGGGAGTGGCACTTTTGTGTTACTTGATTTACTGCACTTATCTAACACTGAACAATAAAAGAAGCCTTTCAAATGCAGCACATCGTTAAAGATTAAACCAGCTGTTCAGAACTTATTCACCTCTGACATCTTGCAAAAAGCAGAGTGCAGTCGGAGTGACAAGAAATTCTTTATCCCCACAGTGGGGGAATTTGCAGTGTTACAGCACCAAAGGAGATTGCGCAAAAATAGCCCCCCGAATTGTGATTATTTTTTTTTTCCCCCCTCTAAACCTCTCACGTGGTTTCATTTCAATAAACATTTAGATGACATCTCACCAACAACAGACTGGAGAAAAAGTCAAAACAGATTTGTGTGTCAGGGCTTTGTTTCGTCTGCCATTAACCATGTGATGAGCCCTCAGATTTTTCTGTTGTCCTTGGATATAAAACTGTATCTAAAGTAGCTTAAACGGCCTCCACCTGCAGCAACTACAGCTGGAACATGCTGCTGGCACACTGATGCTTCAGTATAATACAATATATCACTAGAATATGGCTCAAACCAGTACTTTTATATAGATACTTTAACTACATTTTGCTGCTAATACCAAAATCCTTGTACTTAAGTATTTTTACACTGCCATGTTTAAGTAAAGGTACTCATGCTTCATTGTTAATAATGTAATCATGCATTATATATGTATATTATATCAATAAGATGGACCAAACCAGTAGTTTTATGTAGGTACTTTAACTACATTTTGCTGCCAGTACTTAAATGGTTGTACTTGTAGTGGATTGTTCATGTACTACTTTGACTTGTAATTGAGTATTTTTACACAGGATATGTACATAAGATCTCAATACTTCTTTCACCAGTTTTAACTTGATTATTTCAATGCTTTTCCCTGATTATTTTTTGTTTTATTGTAGGGATGCGTGGAATTCTCTTGGAGACATGTCAAAAGAAGAAGCAATGGCAGCCTATGTGGATGAAATGAAACTGGCATGTTTTGTTTTTGTTAAATTCTCTTCTTCCAGATTATTTATTATGTAACAATAATCTTAATCATTTCTTAGTCAGTTAAGGATTCAAGATAAATATTAACATTGCTGGCGGTGGTTTTGCTTCTGTGTTTGACACTCAGATCCTGGAGGGGATGCCTGTGACCGATGAGGTGGAGGAGCTCTTAAAGGTCCTCGGTCCGTTCTACGAGCTGGTCGACGAGAAGAAAAAGATCATGCAGATATCAGACCTGAGCACAGGTGGGTTTTTACTCCCCGGGTGGAACTTTCACACCTTGTACCTTGCACTTTGTGGTGTCGAAAACCAGAACGTGGAGCTTAACCTTGTTTTACAATTTGCCTCTTGTTATGCGCTCAGCCCGTTTGACACAGTTTGCTAGGCAACTGGAAGGCAAGTACATTACCGTGTAGACATCTGGGTCTGGTGGTGTAGTTTAGAATGTGTCTGGTGCTGTAGCGCAGATCCTTTATCGCTTATTAGCTGTCGTTTTATGCATGTTGTTGAATTAGTTTTACAGAAATTGCAGCTAAAGGTTCCAAACTACGGTATACATCTGCTGAGAACTTTTTACCCTCTTTATGCACTTAACCCAAGCTACATGATCATTCCCATTTGATCATTGAGTTAACTTTACTTTTAAAGGAAGCGCTAATGTTGAGTATTTATGCGGTCGTCATGAAATCCATCTTCCTGTTCAGGGTTTGGCACGATGTTGAATTCAATGCCGTCAAAGAGTATGTCAAAGAGCATCGCAAAGAGCATCGTCAGAAACATGGAAATGAATGGCACACTGGAGACCCGGCCGGCCAGGCCCAAACCAAAAGAAGAAACGCAACAGGAGGACGAGGAGGATATGGATGATGATGATGATGAGGAAGAAGAGGAAGAGGAGGAGGAAGATGAAGAGGAAGAAGAGGTAGTGATAAAAGAGGAAAGAAAAGGTAAAAACGCTGTTAAAACTGCTTCTTTTCAAAGTGGGGGTGATTAAAAGAAAATATTCACCTATCGATTTTCTCTTTTGGGGACATTTCTTATACCAGCAGCATCACCGCCAAAGAAAAAGAGCTCTACCAGGAGACACAAAGCTCCCCTGTCAAACGGTAAAGTGGCTAACGGGGTCACACACATGACAAATGGGAGTCATTCCAGGGCTGCTCTGAACAGCGACGACTCCCAGGAGGGTTTCGTCGGTGAGACTCTGCTCAACGGGCACCACGCAGGTAAAGAAAATAACACGTTCCAATCTGACTGGTTCAAAATGGTTACTGAGGACTCGCCCACACTGACTGTCTGTGCTTGTGTATCCGTGCACCATGTGATCAGATAATCTGCAAAGCTTCACTCCCAGAGCCGTAACAACTCAGCAGCAGATGCCGAATCTTAACACTTCACACATCAGCTGCTCGTGGGACAGTTTTAATGAAGCAAATTAAAAGCTCTGTAGAAACCGAGCGCAAAGCTCCAAATTAAGTCAACTTCCTCCGTGCCACTTTGTTAATTACAGTGCAGTTTAGTTATTACAATGTGGCATCAGCCTGAGTTTTATTTGTCCCCTTTTCTGCGTCAGATCCAAGTGTAGACATGTCTGGACCTCATCACCTAGCAAGTGACTCAGACAGCGAAGTCTACTGTGATTCTGTGGACCAGTTCGGTCAAGAGGAGGCAAGTTAAAGCCCCAAAAACATACATCTATGAATCGCAATTTAGTCCATGAATCATTAATTTCAGTGTGCATCCTCTCCAGTGCTCTGAGCATAACCGCTCTCTGGACGACCTGGATGAGGAGGAGAACCACGTCCTGCTGCCTCTAGAGGAGCAGCAGGAGGACGTTCAGGGCATCAGATGTGGAGGGGAAGATGGAGAGGCAGGAGGAACAGCGCCGCAGAAACAGAGGCTGAATGTGGACGTGCCAGGCAGCTCTTTGGTCAGAAGAGGACGAGGTATGGTACCATTTAAAGCTCCTGATTGTCTTTATAGATCGTTTGATGTTCTGAAAGGGGCAATCGTGTGTATTTTTGTCTCTAATTTACTTTGAAAATTAACAGTAGTGTAATGAATTCACCTTTCATATTTTAAATGAAAGCCAGCTGCGATCAATTTAACATCTATATGCAGGCTGAGGAGTTGGAAGACGTAACTACAACGAGGCATTGGTTTTCAAATGACAAGCCTTTAACACCTTCTACTGTTGGCACTGACACACGACCACGTGCCGGCAAAGTCAAATTCTGTGGTATTTTTAGGTTCCAGGTCTCTGGGCTGCAGCTCTGGAGGTCTGATGCCCGTGCACAGTGGTGGCAACGCGGGCGGAGGCCACTGGGGAGGCGCAGGAACACCTGGAGGGAGCCTGAACGAGCAGATTGTCGTGGCATTGGCCAGACTGCAGGAGGACATGCAGAGCGTTCTGGAGAGGCTTCACACGCTGGAGGCTCTCACTGCCAGCCAGGTCAGACCAGTGTGTCCTCTCAGTCGTAGAAAGACTGCATTTGTTTGACAACGACGGAAGACACCAGTCATCCAGTTATTTGTTGTACCATTATAAAAAATCTTTAGCAAACACTAGGTTATTCGAGGTGACAAAAACAGCTCAAAAATGAATTGTTCTAAGCATTAAGGCCAAAAATTCATTTATTTTACCTGTTAGAATATGAATATTTTCTAGTTTTCTTCCCTATGTAATGAGAAAGGTGAATACCTTTAAGTTTTGGGCTGTTGATTGAACAAAAAAAAATAAGTCATCTTGAGCTGCAAAACATGAAAATGCTTAATTTTTTGCAGTGATCAAGTAGTTATAAGCTGAAATTTTGAGCTACCTGGGACTATTTTCAGTGTTTAACAGCAATAAATGCTGTGGGTGGGGTTAAGTGATGTATGTGGGTTGTTTTGATGAAAGAAACTGATGGGAACACTTGTTAAATTAACTGCCTGAAAGCAATGATATTTGGCTTTTTTTCCCTTTTACATAATTGTGGTTATTTTAATTGCTATTTAAAATAAAGTAACGCTACACCAAAAGCTTGAAGAGTTAGCTGGGGACACATTAAAGACGTTTATTAAACTGCCTCCTACTAAAAAGTAGCTGCAGCCTGATCATATTAACATGATTTTGTTATTAGTGTGTCTGAAAACAATGTAGGGAAGCAGCTTTAGTCTCACACAGCTTTGGCAAATCTATGTCATTATGTTATTAATAAATCTGGTGAAATAAAAAGTCATTTTCCTCTTCTGTAACTGGCAGTTTGTGTAAAAATTAACACAGTTAAGCTTTCAGTGTGTATATGAGGCTTTGTAAGGGAAGATAAGCAGTTCGTACTTTGGTTCTGTAAACAGCACAATGAGGGCATATATCATTGAGAAGCCGACTGTTTATTTTCATGTCTAACAAAAGCTCACGAACTTTTTATTTTTTCCTTTTTGCAGGCAAGATCAGTGGCTCTGTCTCCTACTTACGTAACACCCCCAGTTAGCAAGAAGAGTCAGGTAAACAGTTCAAGAGATACTGTGTTTTGCCGTCTTTGACCTTTAAATTGGCCATAGACTGTATTTATTAGGTGGGCGGAGCCTCTGGGTCTGAAGAATGAAGCCAAAAAGTGACATAAACCTTGCAGGCGGTGACTTTTATGTTTGCAAAAAGTAGTCTGATTATATTGAAGTCTATTAGCAGGATTTCACAATACCTAATACCTAATTTCAAATCATCTTCAGTACAATCTGATGTTTATTATGTAAATTATGGCTCCATTTAGAGTAAAATAGATGATAAAGCAGGGTATGTTTAAAGCGTTTCATTGTCATTTTTAGGGAACTAAAGCAATATAATTATCGCTTTGACAAGCTAAATTCATCTACAGTAATACGGATTCTTCTTTTCCCCCCTAGAAACCGTCCTGGTGGCCTTTTGACATTTCACCAGCCAGTTTGGCCTTCGCTGTTATATGGCCATTTGTCGTACAGTGGCTCATCCGCCTGTACTTGCAGAGGAGGAGAAGGTATGAATTTACAGAAAAATAGGCCCATTACTCTATGCTACTATTTTAATAAATGACCAGTTTCTCATGTTTTTTGTTCTTCTTTACCAGGAGAATCAACTGAACCTGCTCACACCCCAACACCACATGGGCACAGACGATAACACGTAAATGATTTAGCTGGGTTGCTAACGACTGTAACTCCTCCCCCCTACTTCCTGCTTAGACCCACAGCCCAGTAATTTGCTTTTGCACTATGAAGAAGGCATCTAGAGTAATGAGCGAGAGGAAGCGACCTCTCGAGCGTGTTGCACTGCGGACGTGGAATCGAAGAGGAACACGAATGTAAGGGCTCCCAGCCTGTGATCTTACAACCTTTTTCAAGATGATGACCACTGTACTGGAATCTTTTTATCAAACGGTTTTGCATTGAGAAGTAGAAAATCTACAGTTGGAATATTTTCAGTGTGTTCAACTAGCGGCTTCTCGATTAGCTCCAGAACTGAGGCTTTGTTGCACAAAAGTGGGCCTTTGCTGTTTATGAGCATAACGCTTGACGTGATTAGAAATTTTTTCACAGTTGTCTTTCTTTAGTTGCCCAGGTAATGCTGCTACAATAAGATGTTGTAATAACTGTAGATTAGACGTGAGGATTGAATGTATTAATGTTCCGAGATGTGAGATTCTGTTTAATTAAGTTAATATTTATTGCTTGTAGCGACAGTTCCAGTAAAAGGCGTCGCTGGCCGGATTGCAGCTGCGTAAGTGAGGTTTGTGTTCAAAGTGACTGCTATGTGTTGTGCGTAGGTTAGACAAGGTTCAGGATGAGTTCTCATCACCCGTCCTGCTGCATATCAGTCTGTGCTTTTACGCCTACTTGGTCGAAATAGAAAAAGTGCCTCAACATCACAAGGTACATTCACACTGTACAATTAGGTGGCATTATGCTTTTCACACATTCACATATTGTAGCATAACTGTTGCAGTTCTGGACCAAATTAGCATCGATCATACTACCTAGTGAGCCATGAGGTGGTGAGAATCTTCCGCTCAGATATCTAATTTGATGATCGTCGCGTTTTTTTCCGTTGTGTAATTTTTAACGTGTGACGTTTGTATGAATATTGTGCAAAGATTTTTGTTTGACTGATAGTAATCACAAATTTGTTTGCAAAGCAGTGAGCTCTATACAAATTGTATACAATATATGTAAAATACAGATCAAAATGCAATATTTTAATTGCATCCCAGTGTATGATTAATGTAGAATATATATCATATTTACAGAGGTTGGCATCTGCAATAGCACATCTCTTTCCAGAGCCATTATGTTTTAATAAAGAGGCGATAGTTTATCTTTTTACTGAAAATGTACTAATGCTTTCACACCCTCTCTGCCTGTGGATAGAGCGGTGTTTGCATGTGATAATCTCAGCTGGAAATAAAGTTTTCACAAAGCATGCATGTTTATGTGCATTTTTTTCCAGATAAATGGTTTAATATTTTGGGATATATATGTTTTTGGGATGTCTGCACAGTAAATATGTCCAATTGCTGGCAAGCATTTGAGCAGAAGGAGGTGGAAACTGGGAGAAACAACCAGTCTGGCTTTAACAAAAGAACTAATCCCACAATGAAAACAGCCTGTTTCCAGTCTTTGTGTCTGTTAACTGTCAGACATGCTCAGTTTTTATTTTATCGGAATCATTTTGATATTTGGAGAGATAAAAATGCAGTATATATAATATTACAAACACATTTTATTTGTATTTTCCTTTTTTCCTAGAGTTAAAAATTCACAAGCAACAAGGTTGAACTGGTAGTGTGGAAAAGTGAAGGAAAATTAACAGAGAAATGACATAAAAACATCAAAAATAGTCCTGCTGGAGTAGAAAGTGCCACTCCTGACGTAAAACTATGACACTAAATAAATGTATTGACAAAATTTACATATAAAATACATTATTTATGAATATATTAGTATGTTTTTCTTCAGGGGGTCTGCTCACCCAGTCAGCGAATAACCGGAGACATTACAGCAAAAAAAAAAAGGAGTATCTGCATGAAAAGTTAACATCAATACAACATAATAAAGCAGAAGCAAATAGTACTTTGCTAATAGAAGAACCTAATTTAAGAGACTAACAGTAATTCTAAGAACTTTTACTCGTAACTATCTTATGATCGATGATTGCACATATGTAAAACGTATCTTTTAAAAACATCATAACTGATAATCAGAATCACTACAGTGTGTTTAGTTGTATAAACTTAATTCTGAAAGCAAGTGATGCAGGAACATCGAGAGCATTCTCACATCACCAACCGCCAACGTTTATTCAGTGCCACTTTAAAAAGAACTAATTTTGAGCGTAACTCTACAGGCTGAAGCCAGACACGGCGATGTGCTGAGCGTTGTTTCTTGCCTCAAAGTACGAGGTGTCGGTCTCGTCCTCCGGCTGAGGTATGAAAGGCATCGGCTGGTTCTGCAGGTTGTCCCAGTCCAGGCCGTCAAACAGTGGGTGGCACTTGAGTTCTGCGGGTGGTTCAAAGCAAGCAGGTTTTAATTGTTAGAATTTAAATAGCCTTTAACCTGAGTCCCATGTGTTTAGCTGTTCTGTGCTGCATTGCTCCAGCGAATTTCTGATCGCGGCTAAGAAAGTGAGAAATTAGCAACATTAGCCTGAGGAGCACCAGGCGTTCAGAGATGAGGCATTTCCTTTAACCCTCCTGTTGTCTTCATTTACGGGCACCAAAAAGTATTGTTTCCTTGTCTAAAAAAAAATCCAAAAATTTTTTAAAAATCCCCCAAATCTCAGAAAATTTGCAAAACCTTGAGGAAGAAAATTCCAACAATTCCTTAAAAGTTTCCCTTAAAAGTTTTATTTTAAAAAAATTCCCCAAATTTGGCAAGAAAATTCTTGTAAATATTTTCAAAAAATGAGGAAAAATCTTCCAAAAAATGAGTAAAAATATCTAAAGTGATTACATATATATCAGTAAAACTTGTAATATTTTCTTAAGATCATTGACAAAAAAAAATCAACCAAAATCCAGCGAATTTCGCTGGATTTGGTTGATTTTTTTGTCAATGTTCTTAAACATTTTAACATTTCTTTTTTCCACTAAAAAAATGTTCAAAAATGTATCAAAAATGTTGAAAATGTGGACATCAGAAGTTTCACTGTGAAAATATATAAATATATTTTTTCTCCACATTTTCAAACTTTAAAACGGATCAATTTGACCCACAGGAAAACACAAGGGTTAAGGGCCATCGTCTCGTTCAGGCTGTTGACCTCTGACTCCTCAGACAAGCACAACCTTTGGCTGAGTTGGTGTGAAAACTGCACATCGTTTGAGTGGAAAAGATCTCTGAGCTTGCTTTGTGATGAAGGGAATCTTTTTAAACTTGAAATAAATGTAGGAGAAAAGACAAAAAATACTTATATTTTTAAAAGTTTTTAAAAACATAACTGCACAAGGGTTTTCTAATCATCAATTAGCCTTTCAACACCATTAGCTAACACAATGTAGCATTAGAACACAGGAGTGATGGTTGCTGGAAATGTTCCTCTGTACCCCTATGGAGATATTCCATTAAAAATCAGCTGTTTCCAGCTAGAATAGTCATTTACCACATTAACAATGTCTAGACTGGATTTATTATTCATTTAATGTTGTCTTCATTGAAAAAAATGCTTTTCTTCCAAAAGCAAGGACATTTCTAAGTGACCACAAACTTTTGAACGGTTGCTTAAGTGTGATGTAGAGCTGCAATGATGTAAAAAGAGTTTTTGATGAACAGCAACTGCCATAAGATAGTTCTGAGTACACAGTGTCAAAAGTACATTGCTTCGAATTACTGTGTTAGATAATTTCTTCAATTAGGTTCTTCTACCAGCAAAGTACTATTTGCTTTCGTATGTTGTTGTATTGATGTTAACTTTCCATGCAGATACACTCCTTTCTTTACTTTTATTATTTAAAAAACTTCAAAAAATCTGAAAATGTTCACAATTTGGATTTAGCTTTGCTGTCGTTTATTTAAACATCAGTTTTTACCATCAAGCTTCACCAGAAAGTCTTATTGGCAGATGTGTTACATCAAAAGCTCACTTTTTTAACAGCGCTGCAGCACTCTATCACATCTATATCAGGCAAAATTGAATGTTCTAAGGACCCAAATGAGCTTTTAGAAATGTAAAATTCAAAAGGTAGTCCTCACCCTTTAGTCCGGCACGTGTTGTCATGTCCATGGTCAGCAGGATTTCAATGGCATTCCTTGCATTTACAGACAATTCCTCTTCTCCTTCAGGCCAGGGAATATCTATAACGGTTAATAATGAGGAGGTAAAAGAAGAGACATTGGGTAGATATAATGTTAAATCTGTTGTTTGTTTAATAAAGGCATTTTGTGGTTGAGCTTTGGAACAGAAACCCACCCCTGTTGAGGATATTCTGGAAGACGAGCTGAGGCGTCTCGTCGTTGAAAGGCGGAACACCTGTGAGGAACTCGAAAAGACACACACCTAGCGCCCACCAATCCACCATGCACTCTGGTTGGGGGCAAAAGAAAGCAAAGTCACATTTCATACAGCTGCCGGCTTTGAACGCTTCACCTTTCTTTCCCTGGGATTCTGTTAGAGTGCGCGATAAATGTACTGAAGTGGCAGAAGCAGGAACTAAGTTAGACTGAAGATGAAAAGATTCAGTTATTATAAATGAAGCATTCAATACCTGAAGGCAATCATTACAGATTTATTTTAATAAATTTGCACATTTTAATAAGCAGATGTCCATTTAGGTTATAGCGCACAGGTATCTGTCATTATCAAGTGTAAAAATTCAACATCCAACATGTAAATCTTGATATTTTTGTCTAAAATGGTCATTTTAAAGAAGTAATTTTGCCTCTCTATAGCTGCACAGGTTCATCTATTACGGAGTTAATAAAAAAAAAAAACAGACAGCTGATGAATGAAGAAGTACTGCCGCACAGGATCATTCATGCCACAGACTGAGTGCTCATGAAATCCAAATCAAGCTGCAAGATCAATGGATTATTATTAGATGACATTTTGCGCTGCTAAATGTCAAAAATGATGCCAATGATGCAACGTGTCAGGATTACCCAAAAACATATGGATTTTAAGAGCAGGAAAAAAACCATTTGTCCAGTTAAAAGCACATCAGCCTCAACAAATGTGATCCCCCTGCTGTTAGGTCAGTGTTAAGTCCCACTTTTTAAAACCTTTGTAATCATCCCACACTTTCAAACCGCCGTCCTCTTCCCTCCAATCAGGCCCACAGTTTGCTCACCAATCCACAGGGCAGAAACAGTGGAGGCAGGGGAATGGGGAGGGGTAGGGGTAAAGAATCAGCTCATTTCCTCTAGCGTATTAGCAGGCTGGGTGAACATGCAATGCTCGCTTGCAAAATACAACAGCGCCGTTAGAAACTTACCACGCTGACCCGTTCCTGAAACTCAAAGAGAATGCCTGTCACGAGAGCTACAACGTCATCTGTGCTATTTCATCACCGCTGCAGTGGTATTTTGAATTTCCCTCTCTTACCGTGTGGTTTTCCCAGAAGAAGCTCCGGAGCCAAATAGTCAGGGGTTCCTAAGATGGGTGCTCCCTCAACGGGCAGCGCACCTCTTCGGACACTTTTTGGGGTCCTGAAGGGGGTGTGAGAGGTCGACATGGCCTGAGGAGTCTGGAGAAAGAAGGGAAATGAAAGGAAATGTGGAAAAAAAAGGCAAAATACCCATGCAAGCAGATGTTTACCACACAGTGGTTCTAGAAAGGAAAATAAATGTCTGCACAAAGCTTCAATGCAATGCATCCAACTTATGCAGCTCTATAGAAGTCACTATATTACATATATTAATGTCAAGGACAAACAAGAAGACTGTAAATGATGTTTATCTATTAGCGTTCCTTCTGAAAAGATGCACCAGTAGCTCGCAGCTATCGTCTACTCAAAATGAGGGATTCCACAACTCAGAAAAGAATGATTATTACCATTGTTGATTATTTTCTCAATTAATCGATTGCTTGTTGGGTGAAAAGTGTCAATGAGTGTCATCCCAATGTCTTGTTTCGTCTGCTTTAAAGTTTAATGTCATGGAGGAGTAAAGAAACCAGAAAATATTCACATTAAAGAAGCTGAAATCATGAAAGTTTGCCTTTTCTTTAAAAAATGACTTAAACCAATTAATTAACGGCTGACAATTATCTTAATAGCTGACAACTTCTCAATTAATCACAGCAGTTCTGTTTAAGAAAGAGAATAATGAACCTTTATGCATATCAGATGCATATTTGGATACGTACTTGGGCGAGAGAGCTGTTGGAGCTGGGTCTTTTCTGCACCGGTGTTGCAGTGCCAGATGCAGAGTGATAAGAAGCAGCTGTGGACGTCTCCATCGCCTCCCCAGATCCCATGCTGAGCCGAGATACACCCGACACGTTGGAGCGGTTAATGGAGCTGCAGTAGCTGCGGAAAGCTACGACATTTCGTGGCTTGAGGAAAAAGGGGGACTGTGACACACTGCAAGCCAGATCAGGGAGTCGGTTGAAGAAGGAACACTGAGATTCACTTCTTTGCCCTAAATGAGCCAGTTTAGGGGTTACACTAGAGGCAACAGGGGTGTGTGGAAGTGACTGAGCAATGGATGTGTCTTTATTGTCCTCTTGTTCTTCAGGTGAACTCCTGTTTTTGGAAGACTTGTGGAGCTGGAAAGGTGTGTGACTGTCAATAGGGAGGGAAGTTTCATGCATAGATCCATCAGAGTCGAGGCTCAAGCTCCTGCAGATGTTGCTGTTCACAGGTGATGTGAAACTGGAACATGACAAGTCTTTGGCTGGATCTTCAAACACGTCCTCCACCGGTTCTTCCAGTTCACAAAACAGGCTTTTGGCCACAGCGATGGGACTGGAGCGCTTTGGGAGCCGATGTTCAGCCACGCCGATCCCCTCAGTGAAGTCGCCCAGTTGGATGGTGGAGAACGTTCCCGTCAGGCCGGTGTGATACCTCATAGTCTCTTCTGGAATCTCATAGAACCTCTTGTAGTCGGCATTTCGCTTCTTGGCTCTTACTTCCCGTGCCTCTGGACTTATTTCTAAATCTGAAAACGTTCTCTTCACAGATAAGGAAGCTACGGGTTGACAGTCTGTTATTGACAGAGAAATATTCTCCTGAGCTGTACGGACAGATTCCAGTTTGTTGCATTGAGACATTTTTAATGCAGCATGGTCTTGATTTGGGTTTTTGGACAAACCGCTTGTGGCCTTAGCAGAAAAGCCAAAGGTACCCAGTTTTGTGGGCTCACCGTCCTGTTCAGGTCTCTTGGATTCAGACTGTCTTCTTGCCTTCTGGTCATTGTTGTGCTCGTTTTCTTTCTATCAAAGTAAAAAGGAAAACACTGTCACAACAAGCAATGAACTAACTTCAGGGATCAGTGTAGAAACTGATAACATATTTATTTTTAATGAGAGCAAAAAAAAAACAACTGCAAACTATAATTTTAATTGACTTAAATTAAGATTTTAGGAGAATATAGTTGGTCAGGACATTCCTACTCATTGTTTAAAGAGCCCATTTTATGCACACAGGTTTACAATTTTATTTTTGGAGCTGAGAAGATTTGGTTTACATGCTTTAATATTCAAAAAACACCGTATTTTTCGTCATACTGTACATTGCAGCAGCACCTCTTATAACCCTCTGCTTAAAACACTCTGTTTTAGCTCCTTTGTCTGTAAGGCTTCCCTCACAAAAAGCTCTGATTGGTCAGCCGGATCAACGGAATGAAGCAATAGAGGTTACACACAGCAACCCCAGATCTATTAGTATAGAGATATATCCCTAACAGAAATGGCTCTGATAAGAAAATAATGGCATGCTGCAGAGAAAGTTAATGATTTTTTGTTTGAAGTTGTACCAAACTAGCCACTAGGCAGGCATTAAGGAAATGTGTTACATTGTGTTGTAAATAAGTAACGGACGAAAAGCCTGGATTTCAAACAAGGTGTTTCGGGCTAGTAAGGCTAGTAAGCGATTTCTATGGGGGACTAGAGTATGCAGACCTTTAACATGCACAAAAAACACCCCATAGGAAAGGGAAAATCCTAAATAAATAAATAAATAGGTGATCTTTAAAGAGTCAGACATTATATCCACTTGTATGTTTACCATCACTGACCTCCTCACACTCCCACAGTGGACTGATGCCACCTTCAGTGTCGGTGGTGCTGCCTGCACTCATCGTCTCAAACCTCCTTCTGGTCTTCAGCAATGTGGGAGTCAGATTTTTTGCCAGGTTATGAGGACTAAACACGCTATTGTTAGGTCCTATGAAAATAAAGCAGATGATTTTTACAGCCAGGATCTTACCAGCAGCTATATTGTGCTTTCTTTCATACATAAATGATTAATCAGCCCTTGCATAATCAGTCATTCCACATGATTAATGAATGAAAAAAGAAAGTCGGAAGGTTAGCTTATGGAAATCTACCATGACATACCCAATCTCCAGGGGCAGTGAGCTGGAGAATACAGATGATCTTTTTTCTTCATCAAAGGAGAACCAAGAGAGGTGTTCTTCTGCTTTATTTTGCCACAGGACATGGGGCTGGACACAGCAGATGCACTACAGTGACGTTTGCCTTCTCCTGCAGGCGTATTCTGCATGTCATGACATAAAGAAAGAGTCACTAGGCAGCACAAACTATGCATGAATCATTTAAACTGGACACATCTTCATGTGACATCTCATAAGTTCACTTACAAATCCAAGGGAGCTGATTAAGGAGAGGACTTGACCCGGGGTCCGGAAGTAATCTTTTGTTGGTTTAGCCAAGGATGGAGTGGTAAGGATGTCCATAAGACTCAGCTCTGATAAAGAAGCACAAAGATGAAGCAAACGAAGTATTACTAATACTACTATTAATGACTGTCACAGTCTGTTCAAGTGTTAAGCTGATGGGATTTCATACCTCTGTCAAGCTTGACTTTAGAAAGGCCAAAGTCTGTTAGTTTGATGTGACCTTCATTGGATATAAGCATGTTGTCTGGCTTCAGGTCCCTGAAAAGTAACATATGTCGCACAATAAAGACCGATCAGTCAGTGCTATACACATTTAACAACACCTGAAGAATTGCTCAAAGCGTTAAAGTACCTGTGGATTATACGATGACGGTGGAGGTAGTCCAAAGCCAGTGCAACCTCTGAGATGTATTTTACAGCCATGTCCTGGTCGAAATACCCATAGATATGAAGGAGAGATTTCACATCACCACCAATGAGGTATTCCATTACCTGTCGGCAGCAAGAAAATGAAGATTAGCAGTCAAAAGAAGTATTCATTGTTGTACTGATCGTTGTGAGGTGTTTTTTTTTGTTGTTGTTTTTTAAAAAAACTCTATTTACGCTAATATCTGTATGTAATTTTAATTTATTTAAACTTTAATGTGATTTATTTCAGGGTTCTTGTTTCATTTTAATTGTTGCTAAATTATTCTTATTTTGACTCAGAGTAACAAATGGCAATAAATTCTATTCTATTCTTCTATTCTATTTAGATCCTTTAAGTAAAAGCACTAAAAAAGTTGTGTAAAAGTATTCCATTACAAGTTAAAGTCCTGCACAAAAAATATTTCAAGGTAAAGTACATTAGTATTAGCAGCAAAATCTAGCTAAAAGATTAAAGTAAAGGTACTGGTTTGGTACTTCTGACTGATATACTATTATGTATGACATAATTGGAATAATAATAATGCTGAAGTGCAGCATATTACAGTTTTATCTCCTTCTGGTTTTAGCTGCAAGTGCTAGTTTGAGATACTTTATGGGACACTAAAAAAAATCTGAGAGATCTTGACATGATTAATGTGAGATGACAGATTTATAAAAACATTGTTCTGATACACAACTCTGTTTTTGGATTTTTTTCTGTAATATTTAAAGCAAAGGACTTTCCTTTTTCTATTAAAAAACAGCAATTTTATATTTTCCTTTAAGGTCAGTCACACAAAGAGAACAGCATGATTATGTAAAATCACTGACAGTTCAAATTAGGCACCCTGCAAAACATACATCCTAAACAGACAGACAGACAGACAGACAGACAGACAGACAGATAGATATGTACTTTATTAATCTCAAGGGAAATTCAAACTGCAGCATTTACAGTTTGATAACTGTATTGTTTCATATTGCTAACTCGATTTGACAGTGATTAACTCTTCAGCTCTATTTTCTTCACATATACAAAAACATTTGAGCATAAATTAAAGCAGAAAGGCACAAATTGGTGCATAAAAACATCACCAGAATGCAGGACACTAAGTATCTGAAGCTTAAAAGTTATGGTGGACATTCAGATCTTTGTTAATGTTTCTTTCTACAAAAGTTAAATAACACAATGTGACATTTAGAGGGAACTATCATTATTTGGTGGAGTTGTTAACAACTCCTAGACATGTGAAAGGAGGCCCAGCCTACACATTGGGTTTTAAGAGGCGTCAGACACCAAAAAGATTACACCCCACCAGTTTAATCTTTAATAATGTGGTGTATTATTAAAGTTTGTTCTGTAAAATTTTAATTTTGAAAGAAAGCAAAGCTGCTAGAGGAATGCAGTAGATAGAATGTTCAGTATTTCCCTATCAAATGGACTGCAGTAGAAGTAGGAAGTAGAATAAAATTGAAAAATTAAGTAAAGCACAAGTAATTCAAACCTGTATTTAAGTATATGTACTTAGTGGTTATCTTTTGTCATTTGGTATTTACCAGATAAATCTTGGTGGCTGTCTGCAGGGAGTAAAACAGGTGAACCACGAAGGGACTTTTGCTCAGAGCCAGTGCATCTCTCTCTGCCTTCATCTGGCCCGTCATATTTTTATCAACCATGTCTGCTTTCTTCATCACCTACAGAAAAAAAGGAGTAGATTTAACTAAGACAGTTCCATTAATCCATTCTGTATTAGTCACACATTGAACTGGCTCACCTTAATGGCATATAACCGTGCATTACACTTCTTCCGTGCAAGGTAGACCTTGCCAAAGGCACCGCGGCTGATGGGCTTCAAAACGACGAAATCGTCGATGGAAGGCGGTTTAGGAACCTCCACCGTCTTCTCGTTTGTACTCAATTTGTGCTTTTCTTCTACGTCCATGATTAAAATGCTTTAAATTAGGAGTTCGGTAGTGCATTTACCAGCCAGCTAGCTCAAAGTACACAGTCGCATGACAAAACAACAATCCTGGGTTTGTTTTGAAATTTTGAATCCACTGCTTTTTCGCGGGGTCCTCTGACGCCATTTTAGCTGTTCAAGTTGCGCCTGTAAGTTTGCACAGCATTAAATTCGTTTCGTATGTGTTTTATTCGTGTTAGTTATTCTTTTCCTCTGCCTAATTAGCAGATATACTATATTTTTAATTTTATTTTAGCTAGCAGAGAGATATTTATATGCTTCTTGTTTTTATTTTTATCAGGCATTAAGCAAAACATATGAAAAACTAAATATAGAAATTGTGTAATAACAGCAACGCTACTTTTTATTTGTCAGACACATTTTAGGGTAAATAGGGTAAAGTTATATTTTTGTCACATACTATTAAGATTTTTGAAATTTATATTTAACAAAGTTGAGATTTTAGCTCCACAAGTGACATAATGATGCAAGCCGTACCCGGTAGTAATTCAATTTTGCGTCATTTTGTAGTCCATTTGACCCTCAGATGCCGGAGAATCCATTTGCCGTTATTAGATAAGCTGCTGGAAAAGTTGTGTAACAAGGAAAACATAAGGACACCGCTGCGGGGAGGACTCGTTCATTTACGTTATATAGAGGGTCTGTCCTCACACATCAACCCTCCAAATCCCGATTTTGAAATATCTTTCGGCAAAAATGTTTTCGCTGTCGACATCGTTTCAGCCACAGCAGGTAAGCCGACTAGCGAGCAGCTTGTTGACTTGGCTAGCTTATATGTGTTCACCTGGCAACTTATGTTTATATTGTGTCGTCAAGTTAGTGTTGTTTTGGAAGAGCTATTGTGAGAGTTGGATTAAAGGTGGCTCCGTATGTCGTTTTTGTATGTAATGTCTTTTTTTTCGGTCAATGATATACTAGCCCGGCTAATGTTAGCATCAACATGTCAACGCTATTACTTCAGTATCAGCCCATGCCTACGTCACGCTGTCTTAATGGAACCGACTGGCGTGATACGTGCGGACTTAAACATCCAATATGTTGAGGAAGAGCCGGGCTAAAAGTAAATTTAAAATGTGCCAAGCTCAAAGAGTCGAGGTTACATAACTCCCATACATCTGACGTATATGGGACATACTGCTGTGTGTGTTTGCCGGAGAGGAACCGAGACTCAGCTTGAATAACACTGACATAACAGTCCTGACACACTGTCCTGTATGGAGGACTGCCAAGATCCAGCAGATCTTTCATTGAACTTCTTAGATACATGTGATGAATGTGAGGTTATACACAAAACCATGTGCTGACTATCCTCTATCCTGCTCTGTTTGTGTGTCTCCCAGATGATAGTGCCTCTCAGCCAGCTCATCAATGCCCTCCACTCGCTGAAGAACTCAGCCACAGCTTCAGTCCAGACCCTTCACAAAGACTTCACTCCAGAGCACAATTCATATCTAAAAGAGGTGAGATGGACGCCACATTTGCACGATGAGGGGATTCCGTGAAGGTCGTAATGCAGAACAAAACACTTTTAAGACAAATTTCAAGACATCTGTGTTTCTAGAGGCTTTTGCTTGCCCTTAGTGGTTGTGATACTTTAGTGTTTATATTTATTTTATTGTTGAAACTGGTCTTCCAAGTTGTTTTGTGATATTTCATATTTATTGATTGTACTTTTTCATAAATCCTGATTCGTATTGCCTGTCTTATAACACGTACTTTGGTCAGCTCAGGTGATTTTAACACGTGTCATATGAACAAACTGGGTTTGATCAGATAACAAAAAATTATACTGAGCATTGGTTACATTCGATCTGTTGCCAGTGACATCCTGGAATTAGTTTGACATCAACATTACAAGTGTGGGAGAGGCCTCTTTTTAAGAAGCTTACAGTACAGACAAAGTTTTAGTGAACTTAGTTGAATCTTCACTCAAGTACCCGTAAATTTATTTTTTATTCATTTACGCTTCCCACAGAAAAAGCAGCATTCCTGTCTGTTTTCAATACAAACGTTACTGTGCTTAAAATGTGCAGTGCATTGTTTTGTAATCTTACACTAGCCAAAACCTGTTTAAAGTCTAACCCTAACCCTTCAAATTATTTTGTACATCTCAGTGTACTGGATGTACTCAGTTATACTCTGGAAAATCTGTTAATCTGCATAAAAGTGTGTGAAACAGTGATATATCACTGTTTTTAAGAGTCAGATGCCCACTTGGGGGTAATTATTGCCATAACAATAGGCATACAACAGTGTAAATAACCTTTTTGTTCCCCTGTCTTTCTAGCCCAGTGTGAGTCTGAGGGACCTGGGCTTGTCAGAGGTCAGGGTGAGTCAGCTGGATGAGCTGATCAGCAGGTTACTGCCTATACCGGGACCAGAAGAACCTCCCACTGTTCCTTCGTTATGGAGGACCAGTCACGTTTCTGCAGACAGCTTCTTTCACAACAAGCATGGTGAGCAGCTCGGTACAGCCCAGTTTTATTGGACTGCCACAGTTCTGCTTCTAAGAGGCTATTAATACACATCTGCCCACATGGATTATTGTATAACAGACCTTGACATTTTATTTTTGTTGTGCTGTTTTTTTAAAGGGTTTTCACACAGAAGAATGGGGGTTTTCAGCTCACCGTTATTCCACAGACAATACCACAGCCCTCTAAAAGAAGTTTGCTCAGAACTACAGTTTTTGCCTGGTAAGAAGTCAGTAAAATATCTGCTGTGAAGGACTTGAAATGTAGGGTCACATTTCATGTATTCTCACCTGTTTGTCCCTGTAGTACGGGTCCAGAGTCGGGGGTTTAAGACACTTAGATCAAGAACCAGACGAGGGGAGTCTACTTATGACGGTCCAGTGGAATCTGAACCCTACACACCAGCATTCATGAAGGTACATTTGTTATTCTTTCATTTAGCTCATTTTCAAATGTCTGTGCAATAGAAATATTGCTGTATCTGTTCAGGTGCTTAATAGTACATAAACTGGCTTTTTTTTCCAAAACTAATTGAGTGATTACAATAGTATCAAGCTTATTTCCAAGACTCTGTCCAGTTATATAGAAACGTAGACGTTTGTGCAGTCAGGATAAGCGGCACGCCCAATTTGATTGCAGACATAAGAGTTTGAGCCTGTATTTGGAGCACACAGTTGGGACTAAAGGAGCAGATTCACTAAATTAACTTTGTTTCTCTGCAGGGGTTGCTCATGAGGGAAAAAGGACCAGAAGCTCAGTCACTGGACCAAGTCACGAAACAAAAGAACCTTCCAGAAAACCAGCAGGAGGCTTTCAAGACGGGTTTCACTGAGGGATTCATGAGGTCTCAGGCCTTCACTCAGAGAACACAAGGCATGTGGACACTAGAATGGACTAGGATTACTAGAAAGCAAACACATTTGTATAATTGAAGCATTTCCCGGTGTTTAGTGGTACAGTTGCACCTCTTTCTGAGTTAAATGCAGACAGGCAGGACTAAGTTTTACCTCCGCTTTGTTTTGACAGACTCACTGAGGAGAACCAGGATGATCCTGTTGGGCCTCCTACTCTTGGGCATTGTTGGCCTGTATAGAACCCCGTTTCTCTCGGGTAAAGGCTCCTTTTCTGATGCTGGTTTGTTTCAGTTTTGATTCTTTCCTATGCTCATGAATCAAATCACAACCCTACATGCACACTGCAATTGGAACAAAGCCACTTAGTGCCTCTAAGGGTGGTTTCACTGAAGTCTATTTCAGCTTAAATATTTCATTTAATAGAATTTAATGTGTCATTAGACTGTTTAACTGACGATATAGGTACCAAATCATAATATGTCTACCATAGTGTGCATGTAGAGTTTGACTGATTATGTTGGTGCATACTACTGTGTACTAATATCTTAATATCTATAATTATTTATATTTCCATGACCGTGCTGGAGCTTTATGAAAGCTGGAAGCACTAAATGTGGGAAAGCAGCATAAATTTGGATCTTCATATTTACATGTGTACCACAGTAAGCACATGGCAACCAGCAGTTATATTGTCTGTCGTCATGAGATTTTGTAAAGGATCACTGTCCTGAGCAGACTGGTTTTGGATTTCGCAGTGAGATTCCGCACCACATCTGGCCTCGACTCGGCAGTTGACCCGATCCAGATGAAGAATGTGACATTCGAGCACGTCAAAGGAGTGGAAGAGGCAAAGAATGAATTGCAAGATGTCGTCGAGTTTCTCAAGAACCCCCAGAAGTTCACTGTTTTGGGTGGAAAGCTGCCTAAAGGTGTTATTACTAGTTTCATTTCCTCTATTTTTATTGACTAGGATAGCATAGCAAATTCACTCCATAAAATAAGGTGTTATTTTAAACTAATTTGTTTCCTCTTCTGTCTCCTCAGGGATCCTTCTTGTTGGTCCACCAGGAACAGGAAAGACTCTGCTAGCGCGAGCTGTGGCCGGAGAGGCTGACGTTCCTTTCTACTACGCCTCCGGATCGGAGTTTGATGAGATGTTTGTGGGTGTTGGCGCGAGCCGAATCAGGAACCTTTTCAGTAAGTTTTGCTGCCTGCTCTCACATGTGTTTAACCAATCAAAGATGTAACCAAAACTTACAGTCTGTCTTTTTTGTGTGTGTGATTTGCAGAAGAGGCCAAAGCTAATGCTCCCTGTGTGATCTTCATCGATGAGCTGGACAGCGTGGGTGGAAAGAGGATTGAGTCTCCAATGCATCCTTACTCCAGACAAACCATCAACCAGCTGCTGGCAGAAATGGACGGGTCAGCTTTGTTTAACTTAAATGTTGTGAATTAGATAGAGAAGAGAACTTCCACTTACAAATGTTTGGTGTTTTCCAGATTTAAACCAAATGAGGGTGTCATTGTGATTGGTGCTACAAACTTTGCTGAGGCTCTGGATAAGTATGTATACATTTCAAATAAATACCTTTTTTACATCTGCTTATTTAAGTAGAAGAAGCTGCAGCTGGATACACAGTCTGACGTGCTGAAAGACGTCATTCCATACACTATGTAGATATAGTCCATGTAAACAAAACCACTCCAGTTTTTTTACTTCCCACTCTGTTACCTTTGTCCTTTAACTTACCCACCAGCTGTTTTTTCTTTGTGACCTTGTTTAGTTTCTATATTGCACACAGTGGCAGGCATTTTGTATGCACATTTACACTGAAAATTAATTTAAAATATGCTTTGCAAGGAGTAAATCCTAACTTAATCTAGAATTGATGCCATTAATTTCCAATTTTGTACTGACACTCATTATCAAGTTACTCATTGTGCAGCTTTTGTGGAGTAGCAACCAATTTATAGAGAGTAAAGGCATTGTAAGTTTAGATATGACCCAATTTCCCATGACATTTGTTTTCTTTTTTAGTAAGTTTAGTACATGAACTTAAAGTCTCAATTCCTGCTGCATTGTTACCACTTTTCAGTGCTCTCGTGAGGCCAGGAAGGTTTGACATGCAGGTGACGGTCCCTCGCCCAGATGTTAAAGGACGCACAGAAATCCTTAACTGGTATCTCTCCAAGATCACAGTAGACCCTGGTAGGTCTCAGAGTAAAATATTCAAAAATAGTGAGGATATTTCTCATTAATATTTTTTGTTAATGCTTTTTTAAATTGCTTGTTTGATATTCATGAGAAAATCCAGAACATGCTCCTTATCAGTTCAAACAAGCCTCAGAGAACACCTTTGTTTGGAGTTTTATTTTCTAAGGACACTATTGTCTGTGACCGCCCTCCATAAAGACACTGTGTTTGCTCTTCCACAGCCGTCAATGCAGAGATCATCGCCCGAGGCACAGTGGGCTTCTCCGGGGCCGAGCTTGAGAACTTGGTCAACCAGGCAGCCCTGAAGGCGGCGGTGGATGGGAAAGAGATGGTCACAATGAAGGACCTGGAGTTCGCTAAGGACAAGATCCTCATGGGTGAGTACACACAGGGCTTAGATCTGCTCTGCAGCCCTCATTAAATATCTCATGAGACAGATCGCCTAGATAGCAGGAGACGGCTTTAATGACTTATTCATCTCTGTGTCCTTTTCATGCCAGGTCCTGAGAGACGAAGCGTTGAAATAGACAAGAAGAATAAGACCATCACCGCCTACCATGAGTCCGGCCATGCCATCGTTGCCTATTACACCAAAGACGCAATGCCCATCAATAAGGCTACTATCATGCCTAGAGGACCAACTCTTGGCCATGTGAGCTCCAGTTATGGTTTTGCAACATTGACATTTATTCCTTAATCTGTTTGCATTGGTTTTTTAAAACAAGATCTGGAAAAAAAAATCCTACAAATCCGTCCTTGTCTGTTGTCCTCAAGGTGTCCATGCTGCCAGAAAATGACCGCTGGAGCGAGACACGAGCCCAGCTGCTGGCTCAGATGGACGTCAGCATGGGCGGCCGAGTAGCAGAGGAGCTCATCTTTGGAGACGACTACATCACAACTGGTGAGGGATTTAGAAGGGCTGATTTAGTCTTTATAAGCTGTTAGTACTGAAGTGCTGTTTGCACCAGACGTGCTTTATAAAGATGAAAAGCTCGAGCCACGGCTAGTATTGTCTGACAATTAAAGGTTCCTCAGAAGTGTATGTGCTTTGATAAACGTTACAAAACAAGTTAGTGGGTTTCTTTTCTTTCTTTTTATGTTTTTGGGAGACTGGGATCTGCAACTTTAGCTGCTATTAAATAAAACTGTTCATGATTTAGTTAGAATTTTATGCTACATTTCTGATGATTTTGGCTGCTACAGAAGCATCTCAGTCTTTCATTTTGCATGTCATATCAAGATATTTTTACATTATTACAACAAACTCATGTAATGAGAAACTTCACCTGTTTTAGGAATATAATGTTTATTGTGTTAAAATTGTGAAATGTTGAACGTTATCACAATATAACTTAAGTTGTTAAAATGTGAAACTCAGTGTGTACATTGAAGAACATAACTGTACACGGTTTGATGAAGTTGTTCTTCATGCTTGAGTTGAGACATTGTGAGATTCTTTATTTAGTAAAGTGTATGTTGTTAACATATATACAAAGATTTTGCTGTCACAAGAAAATTTTCCTGCAATAAAGTGATTTGTTGTCTTGTTATAGCATAAAAAGGCATGTTAATTTAACAAAAACCTTTAATATTACAAGGTGAAATTAATCCAGTACACTTCTGGAATACAGAATTATTATTGTGATTCAGTTTTCCTTTCAATCTCCGCCTTCTGTTGTGCATTTCAGGAGCCTCCAGCGACTTTGATGGTGCAACCAAAATAGCAAAAATGATGGTGACCAGGTTCGGCATGAGTGACAAGGTAAAAATTTTAAATTGTGTCAGATGATTTGGGATTTTGGTTTCCAGTAGCATTTTTTTGTCTTCAGTTAAACAGTGTTGTTGTGGGGCATTAACTGCATACATTGCTGCAGGGTTAGACCTTTAATTTACAGTAAATACCACAAATTGTTTGCACCAATGTACATGTAAATGTTGGTTGTGAAGGAAAGATTGTAGCTAAATTAGTACATTCTAGTAAATATATGTGGCATCTTTGTGTCATTTCCTCTATTTACCCCAGTTTCTATCTAAAAGTCACTTGAGGTTGTTTTTATTAAACACCGCAGTAGCTCATTTCGGCACATCTCCAGCCAGTAAATGGGCACTAACTGTTAAAAACAACCTGAAAATTAAAGAATCCTCTACTATCACTCTGTAATTCCACAAAACACTATGAAAAGCTCTCTTGTTTAATTCACTCCTGACAGTTTGTAAGGATCGCTGACTGGTGTATGAGGAAGCCTCATTGTTTATTCAACCTGAGGGTGTAATTTGTGTTTTGCTTGCAGCTCGGTGTCATGACCTACGGAGACGTATCCAAACAGAGCCCCGAGACACAGGCTGCCATCGAACAGGAAGTCAGAGCTTTGCTGAAGGTGAGCTTTCCCACGTTTGAATTACACACATACACTACCATTCAAAAGTTTGGATTCACTTAGGAATATCCTTATTTTTGAAAGAAAATAATTTTTTCTCTAAGAAGATAACATTAAATTAATCAGAAATAGAGTCTAGACATTGTTAATGTGGTAAATGACTATTCTAGCTGGAAACGGTTGATTTTTAATGGAATATCTCCATAGGGATACAGAGGAACACTTCCTGCAACCATCACTCCTGTGTTCTAAAAATGCAGATTATTTACATCTGACTTGTGACTCTTTTCCATCCAGGACTCATACGAACGTGCTAAAAACATCCTGAAGACTTACAGCAACGAGCACAAGAAGCTAGCTGACGCCCTGCTGACGTATGAAACTCTGGATGCCAAAGAGATCCAGATGGTGCTGGAGGGAAAATCACTGGACCACTAGATACCTCAGTACACATTTTAGACTCTTGAATCATGTATATATAAATGAAGCTGTGCAATCGAGCACAGGCCTTTTGGAGGCCTTGTATTTCATTTGTTTGTATCCCTCTCGTCATTGACGTGAAGATGACACTCAAAAAGATTGTTTCGTCCCTTGTATACATTTTTATTTTATCATTTTACATTTCCTGTAGAGAGGACGATCGGATTCACAGCGATTTTTAAAAGCATTTCACGGTTTAAGTGGATGAAAATAAAACACCTGCTTCCCCCCCTATGATATTCCATTAAGGGCTTGTTGTCCTACACTCTCATGACTAAAGACCTCTGTAGTACTTTTATACATCTGAGCCATATTTGCTATCATATGAATTTGACATAAATCATGGTCAGTCTCACATTGTTCACACACAAACTGGTGAACACCGTAGGACCTTAAAGCACCTTGATCCAGAATGTACTGTTTGGCTGTAGCAAGGTACACGTGATTACCGCTGTTCATTATTGAACTCCGCATATTTAGAGTTTTTTCTCTAAAGGATGTATTGCATTTACCACATGCTATCTATTTTTGTTTGTTCTTATTTATTTAAGTGCCCACAGGTGTGTCCTTTTGTTTTTCTCTGAAAGTAGAGATAGGCCATCATGTCCTACTGTAACTGATTGAGGAGAGGAGATGTGTATATACTGTAAGCGTATAAAAGAATTGGCTTGGTGCTTCTGTTCCTTTAGATTAAGGCCTTCTTGAAGCTCAAATAAAGATTACTCTTCTTAATCAACCTTGTGATTTGACTCAAATGAGACCTATGCATGCATTATTTGTTCCACATTGGGGCTGCAACATGGTGTGAAGGCAGCATTAGCATATTGGCACCTTATAAAACTAATATTAGGTGTAAATACACAAATAGTTGTATATCTATCCAGCAGATGAAGTCAATTATCCACATTGTTTGGAATCTTTTTGAGTCTTTTTTTTAACTATTAAGCAAAATGTGCGTGTTTGTACTTAACTTCTAAATACGGCATTATGTTTTCTAGCTAATTTATCAGTCTGTTTTTGTGGTACAAGGCAGGTAAGAGTGATTTCTTTCCCCTCGGCTCCCTACTTCAGTTGAAAACATGTTTGATAAGAATGCCAAATAACCTACATCAAAAACTAACATAACAAACCCAAGCAATGGGCTGAAAAACAGTTTAAAAAAAGCACTATTACTAACATTTTATACATTTGGTATTGTCTTAAATACATTAAAATGAACAATGTCAACTTTAATAATGTTGGATGCAGAGAGGAGCCACTGATTCATTATTCGTGTTCTGAAGTTTTTTACTACATTAAATGCCACATTAATGCAATCAGGCCCGCTAATTATGCATTATCTAGGAACATCTTTGAGACACAGGCACTATTCACAAGTAATATATTCTTTTGTCAGTCTACAAACAACAACAAAAGCTTATTTACTGGAGTCTTTTGAAGGGTCTTAACCTGCAATTAGTGCATTTAGTTCCAGCTGAGATGTAACAAGCGAAGACATTGTCCTGTTGTCTCTTTTCTGTGATCTGACAGTGTTTATAAAGAGTCGAGACTTGTTCAGCCCAAAGAGAGCAGCCGGTGCTTTAAGCTCCACTATGGAGAGGCTTAAAATTTCACATTTTATCTTAGAATGAAGCAGCAAAAGCAGCTTCATCATCACTTCAAAGGAGCGATGGAGGACGCAGAGGATGACGTAGCTGTTATTGGGATTGGATGCAATTTTCCTGGAGGTATGGTGCTTGATTTGGACACTTCTGCAAAAAGGTTGTCTAAATTTAAGTCGAGTCATTCTAGTTTGTTTTACTCTAGGTGAGGGGTTGGAGAATTTCTGGAAGGTTCTCCTGGAGGGGAAGAACTGTGTGGTAAACATCCCAGCTGAGAGGTTTGACACCACTTTTTGGTATGATGCCGATGATAGCAAACCTGGAAAGACACAAACAACCAAAGCAGCTCTAATAGAAGGGTAGGCATTTGGCAGATTTAGTGTTATTTTCTTTTCTTTGTGGGCGTTTCAACTACAGTGGATCTACTTTTTTTTCTAGCTTTAATGAGTTTGATTCCAAGTTTTTTGGGATTACTGAAGTGGAGGCTGACTCTATGGACCCTCAGCAGAAACTCCTTCTGCAGTGCACATACAGGGCGTTAGAAGATGCAGGAATTGCTATGGAAAGCATCAGTGGAAGCAGAACTGGCGTCTACATAGGTACTCCTCTCATTTGTGACCTGTAAAACCCACAGATTAATATCATGTTTTACCCAATTTGATTGTGGTGTTGCAGGTCTTATGAACAGGGATTACGAGATGCTCAGTAACAACAACCCGAACACGATAACCCACTACAACGGCACTGGGACGGCCATGAGTGTTGCCGCCAACAGAATTTCCTTCACTTTCAATCTCACCGGCCCTTCTTTCACCATTGACAGTGCTTGTTCCTCATCTTTGGTGGCTCTACATGTAGCCTGCCAGGCTATAAAACAAGGTACTAGCTCCATTTGCTCTGCAGAAAGTTAAATATTGTATGATGTATGAAATTTTCTTATTCTATTGCTTCTCTTTCAACTAGGAGACTGTGAGATGGCACTATGTGGTGGCGTCAACTGTATAATAGAGCCGAGGATGTTTGTTGCTCTCAGCAAGGCCAAGATGATTTCACCTGAAGGATCCAGCAAACCTTTTTCCAGCAGAGCAGATGGCTATGGCAGAGGAGAAGGCTGTGGTGTGGTGCTCCTGAAACCTCTGAAAAACGTAGGTGGATGATAACAATATGTGACAGTATAAATCTGAAGTACTTGAAACTTTCCACTGCATTCATAGAAACAGAGTGCAACACAAAGTTCAAAGGATAAACAGACAAAAAAGAATAAAATGGTGTATTATCATGGATAAATGCTATCAGGAAACATGGAATGGAAGTCCAAATTCAAAATAACCTTTAAAAATTAAGTGATAAAAGATAAGATTTGTTAAATGTATAAATAAATAGACAAATAAAATATTTTAAATACCACAACAACAACAATAATAAAGATATAAATAATAAGAATAAAATTAAAGCCACACTAAAAGCATAGGGAGTTAGTTAATACAAAATTATTTTGCTAATTATTTAAGTCATTTTTCACATAACATTTTATGGTTTCAACTTCTGAATGAAGTTTCTGCTTTTCATTTAGAAAATATTTCAATATTTGCAATGTATTTTTAATAGTTTTGAAGTTTGGACTGTATTTTGGACAGAGTGAAGGTGTTACTGTGGCCTCTGGGTAATTGTGACAGTAAATCTAATATAACAATTTTCCTATGTGTGGTCCACAGGGGGCACTGCTGCTTGTGTGACAGCAACAGGGACAATATAATAGTGTAACAGTCACAGACAGACATTTTCATGCATTTATTACTTTGATTTCAATACTATAAGTTCATTTTCCTGATTATAGTTACATACCTTAGGTAACAATTTTAATGTCGGGCTTTCTTTTCGTTAGTGTTTTTTCACTATGGTATTAGTACTTTTACTTTAGTCAAGGATGTGAATACATCCTCCATCACAGGATAATTGTTTCTATTTCCCAGCCATCAAATGTAAAATACTTGTATACAGTAGAGATACTAGCTATTCTCCTAATAGTGTGACTTTCTATACAAAGGCCCTAAAGGACAGCAACAAAATATGGGGTATCATCAGCAAAACTGCAGTCAACCAAGATGGACACTCTGTCTCTCCAATCACCAATCCCTCCAAGGTTCAACAAGAAGAGCTGCTGCGAAGAATCTACTCAGAATCTTACATTTCAAATGTCCAGTACATAGAGGCTCATGGGACTGGAACTCCAGTTGGAGACCCAGCAGAGGCAGGAAGCATCTCCAACGTCATTGCTAAAGCCAGAACTCCGGGCTCAGAGACTCTCTGGATTGGTTCTGTGAAAGGTAACATCGGACACACAGAATCTGCAGCTGGAGTCGCTGGGCTCATTAAGGTTCTACTTATGATGAAGCATGAGACTATTGTTCCCTCACTGTTCTACTCTGAAGACAATGCCAGTGTAGACTTAAAAGCACTGAATCTAAATATTCCGCCTAAAGCTGAGAGATGGGAGACAAACGGGTCTCTAGGAAGGGTAGCTGGGATCAACAGCTTTGGGTTTGGGGGCACGAATGCACATGTGATTTTAAGAGAGTATAATCACACTACAGTTTCCACACAGAAACACAAAGGTTGTCCAAAAGTCTTTGTTCTATCTGCAGCTTCTGAGAAATCACTGATCAGGACCATCACTGACACTCACCAAAGACTCTGCAGCAATCAAACAGTTGACCTCCAGGCACTTTCATACACCTCAGCATGTGGACGGAGTCATTACAAACACAAATATAGGACAGCCCTCCTGACATCCTCCATCTCAGATTTAGAGCACCAGCTGACATCTACACTGAGAACAAAGATTGAATCAATACGGTCAGACAACCAGGTGGTCTTTGTGTTTTGTGGAAACGGGGTTGCCTACAGAGGGATGTGCAAACAGCTCATGAGAGAGGTTCCTGTTTTTAGAGATAAGGTCAAAGAAGTAGAGGATCTCTTCCACACTTATAAAACCATCAACATCAGCAAATGGCTCAGTGGTGAGTATGATAATGATGATTTTAGCTCGTCAGCTGTCATCCAACCTCTTCTATTTGCCATCCAGATCGGCATTGCCACTCTGCTGAAGCACTGGGGTGTAAAACCTGATGCCATGCTCGGTCACTCTGTTGGCGAGGTTGCTGCTGCTCACTGCTCAGGCCTCTTGTCTCTTGAGGATGCCGTGAAAGTGTTATATCATCGTAGTTCTCTCCAGAGCAAAGTCACAGGAGGGAAAATGCTTGTGGTCAGCAATGTGGCTGTGGATGAGGTGGTAAAAATTCTTCCAGATTTCTTTGGCAAAATTTGCATAGCTGCTTTCAACAGCCCTCAGTCCTGCACTCTGTCAGGAGATGCCGATGCCATCGACATCCTCCAGGAGAGGTTGAAGATCATGTTCACAGGTAGAAATGTCTTCCTCCATGTCTTGGATGTCCCAGCAGCATACCACAGCCACATGATGGATCCAGTACTAGATGACATTAAGAGAAGCATAAACCTTTTCGATGCCAACAACATGGAGTGTAACCTTTATTCTACAGTGACCGGAGAAAGATGTTCAGATGGTGATTTCTGCACTGGCACATACTGGGCAAAGAACATCCGAGAGCCAGTTTTATTTGAAAAAGCGCTTTATGCTGTCGTCAAAGACAAACAGTCCAAGAGTAATGGGGTCTTTGTGGAAATTGGACCGCGTAGAGCTCTCCAAAGGAACATATTTGAGACTCTAGGAAATGATAATACAGTTCTTTCCTCTGTCCACCCAGAGATGGATTGCAACACCATCCTCTTAACAGTGGCAAAATTGTTTGAACTTGGCATTAATGTAGACTGGCATCAAGTCTACAAATGCTACAAGACTTTGCCCACAGTTCTTCCGGTCTATCAGTTTAACAACACAAAGAAAGAGCTGAATTTCGAAGCTTTGAGAAAAGGTGATGAAACCTCTGTTTTTTCTCGTCATGCACTCATATCCCAAATAAAGCAGGATAGTAAAGAGTTCATGTGCAACCTCTCAGTAGAGACTGCACCGTATCTTTGGGAGCACAAAAGCAACAGCGTTCCCATTGTGCCAGGTACGTTTTATGTGGAATTAGCTTACGCTGCAGTGATGGCAAGCCTGAGGCCAAAGCAACCTGTTTCTCTGCTCCATCTCAGTGTTAGATTTGAGAACGTGTTGACACTCGGCTCATGCCATCAACAGCTGAAGGTGACATTGGAACATGCAGAGAAGATATTTAAGATACAGTCTTCTGCTGCAACACATGCCTCTGGGACGTACAGGTGTACAGATAGCCAGCCTTTGTTGGATGAATCAAGCATTTGTCTTGATGTGATCTCCCAAAGGTGCAAACTGGTTTTGAAAAGGAAGGAGGTTTATTCAACTCTTTCTCAAGCAGGATTCGAGTATGGTCCTGTTTTCAGACAGCTAAATGATGTGCATTTTGGGAATGAATTCAAGGAAGCTCTGACAACAATACAAGTCCCTAGTGAAGTTTTGAAACATCTTCATGACTATTTCATTCACCCTGTCCTGCTGGACTATTTTCTGCAGATGACAGCTGTGGTTGCAATGGGACAACTAACAGGCAAGCAAGGATTCCCTTCAGGTATTGCAAGTATAGCTATATCAGGACCACTGCAGGAGGAGATGGTCTTGTACTTACAGACAACTCAAGAGACTTCAGACTTTCTTGATGTATGCGGTTGCTTTTCCACCACAGAGGGGAATGTGTTGGTGGAACTTAAAGGGGTGAGGATTTCATTTTTGGGCAGATGCTCAAATGCTCCTCAGTCGCTGTTCTTCCACAATGAAACTGTTGCAATCTCTAATGAGACAAACTTGGAAAATTGCAAAATCAAAGCAATTGTTTTTGAGGATAAACTCTGTATTGCTAAAAGGCTTCGGCCATATATGTGTCCAGAGTCAGTCATTGTGGAGAGCAAAGAGCAAGTTCGATGCTTAGTGTTCTCATTGCTTAACACCACTGCAGATTTGGACAATGTACTCTTTCTTTGGGGTGTTGAGGACATCAGTCACTTGTCATCCAAGAAGATGCTGGACTCCTTGGTGACTTGCTGTGAGATATTTCAGCAGATTGTTTTGGCCGTGAAAGACAGCAAACGTTCCTGCACTATCCGCATCATAACTTACAGATCAACAGAAATGACTGCGGATCATGTCAGTCCCGGTTTTGGGCTTTCTGGTATGACGAGGGCTTGTGCAGCAGAGATGGCGGGTCTTTCGTTCCAGCTGATTGACCTTGCTTCTGTGACTAATGAAGACATTCAAATGCTGGCTTGTGTAATTACCACCAGCAAACAACAAGAGGTCAGGATCAGTAAAGGGCAGGCTGCAGCAACAAGAATATTACGGACCCCAATGAAGGAAAATGCTTTAAGTGAAGGTGATCTGCATTCTGTTTGTCCGAGAGACTTTGTCCTACAGACAGCTGATCCATACAGAATGGTAAACCTGTCAGCCCTCCCTGCTAACATTAATCAAAATCCTGTCCAGGAGAAGTCAGTTGTAATTCAGCTAACCAATGTATGTGTGCATTCATCAGATTACTTCCCTGTCAGCACATCGCATTTGAATTTCGGCAAGACGATGTACTGGAACAAGCATGCTTCACACAATCACAATCTACTAGCTATAGATTTTAGTGGCATTGTCACAGCTATAGGGAAAGATGTTGCTAATCTAAGCGTGGGAGATCATATAGTTTCATGCTATCCAGTTCCTGCCTCCGCAAAGATTGTAATTCCTGAAGCAGTGTGTTACAACACAAAGAGACTTCCATTTCTGAGGGATAATCCTTGCATGTCTTTTTTCATACTGGCATGGGAGATCCTGCAGAGAATGCTGTCTAAAGTGAAACAACGGCACAGAAAGTTGGCTATTATCTCCTCCAACTCTGCTTCTGCTCTGATGAAGGTTTTGGCTCTTACAGCAACCAGGTCAGGCTGGAATGTTTCCTCTTGGTCACATTTCAAGGGGGAAACTTCACATTTTGATGCAATTGTCTTACTGCCACCATATGATAGCTCTTGGCAGGGGACTTATGACAGCAGCGGCCGTGAGAAACACATTATTTTTGTGTGTAGCAGTGACATGTCACCTTTAGTCACAGCTAGCATGTTTGCAATAAAGAGTCAACAGTTTCATGTACATAAGCTTGATGTGGTTGATGTTCTGCAGAGAGCTCATCTACATGCACAGAACAGGAACATCTTCAGCTGGCTAGTGTCGTTAGGCTTTGAGACAGAATCATTACCTCTAAGAAGGGAGCTTTATCAGCCAAAAGAGTCTCAGTCTGATACAGAGTCATATTTCACCACAAAAACAGTGCGACAAGTTGTTTTAGACCTTGGAGAATTTGATCAGCCAGTATCTGATGTTCCTTTGCTTGCAAGACCTCCACAACTCTTTAAACGTGGCTGTGTCTATATTGTAACTGGAGGGCTCTCTGGTTTGGGGCTTGAGACGGTTAAATTCATTGCTGATAATGGTGGAGGTTGTATTGCAACACTGTCAAGACATATTCTGTCTGATAAAATGCAATTTGAAATGGATCTCCTCCAGAAAAGACACGAAGTCGCTATCATAAATATCCAGTGTGACGTTTCTGTGTCGATGCAGGTGGTGGATGCAATCTCAAAAATTGGGCAAAGATTCCCTTCTTGCCCCATCAAAGGAGTGTTTCACAGCGCTGCAGTGTTGCATGATGCACTGATTGAATCCCTTGATCAGTCACTCTTCAGAAAAGTGCTGCAACCCAAAGTCAGCGGTGCTCTAAATCTACACTATGCAACACTTCACAACAAACTTGACTTCTTTGTGTGCTATTCTTCCATTTCATCAGTCGTAGGCAATGCCTCGCAGTGTAACTACGCAGCAGCCAATTCCTTCCTCGACACGTTCTGTCATTATCGGAGAAACCTCGGTCTTGCAGGACAGTCCATCAACTGGGGTCCTCTGAACCTTGGTCTGCTGCTGAACAAAGACCACTTCCAGAAGTTCTTGGAGGCAAAAGGCATGATGACAATGGATGTGTGTGAAGTTCATGACACACTCAAAAAATGTCTTCTGATGAACAGACCCCAACAAGTAATATGTAAATTCAATTTCAAAAACCTACAGATTCATGTTCTTTCACAAAATGCATCTCTCAGAGAGCGACTGTCAGCTTTAGTGGAAATGGAGCTGAAAGATGAAACACACAATGAATCAAAAGTTCAGCATTTGTCTTCCACGCATGGAAGTGTGAGGGAACTTGTCAGTGATATAACCAATGTAAGTGTAGACGAACTAGACGATGACTCCTCTCTGGTTGCATTGGGGATAGACTCAATGTTAGCTATGACTCTGCAGAACAAGATTTTCCAGGAAACAGGCGTAAATGTACCTCTGGTTATTATACTGGACCCCAACAGTACACTCGCCAGTTTGGTTGGTGTTGTACTAAACAGTGAATAATTTCATACCATCTATTTTAATGTGTGTATTTATTTTGCTTTGTACAAGAGCAGTACAAAACTTACATTTTCTTCATGTTAGGAATTCAGTTATGTTAGGCCACATGTACATTCACATGAAAACGTGCTTGATCTCATATATGCTCTTGCAGAACAGCTCCTAATTGAATTAATTTTATGTTACTGTTTTATATAAACACATTTTGGTTGTGTAGCCAAACCCTAATTTAGCTTGTGTCTCTTTATCACAGAACTTCATTGCTGTCATGCACTTTTTGATGGGTTAGTGGAACGTTGGTTAAAATCTACTTTTTACCCTTTATGTACATAACAGAATTCAAAATAAAAATGAACTAAGATGTTTTGAGTTTTAATGAATATTTGAAATTGGGAGTATGTGTACTATAATGTTTGCTCATTTGGTTTTAATATATAAGTTTGAAATACCACAAATTTCAGACAGTAAACACCCAATGATCCTGAAATGACTGCTTTTGTGTTATGTAACCTGCATGAAAGAATTTTTGCAAATAAACCAACCTCATCGAGTGTCAGCTTGATTTATTGTGTCAAAGTGAAACAAAACATTAACAACAAAGACATTAGAAAAGCTATGACAACATGTGAGCACATTTTCGATCAACAATGACAAGAAAAAGTTAGTTTCTTTGTTAAATTTCCAACAAATCCATGTGACTTAAATATCCATCAGGAGAACAATGTCTTAGTCCACATGATGTGATAAATTAATGGTTCAAACAGCAAAAGGCCCAATAATGATAAAGCACTTATTGAAATGCAATAAAATTATGCAAAAGAAGGTTTTGAATTTTACATCAATTATTGAACCAATTATCAATTTGTTGTGTGTTCAATTATAATGCTTTGAAGTTTTCATCATTGACAAATCAATAAGCAAAATGAGTTAAACTGATTCAAAACATCCATTCTTATCATGTATGGTTAAAAGTGCAATGCAAAAGTGCAACAAAACAGTAAGAGGAATTGAAGATATGCACAAAAACAAAGAATACAAAGTAGATAATTAACATGTGATAATAACACATGAAATCTCCTGTTTTCCAACGGTCATCAAAAGTTTTCTATTGACTACTATGGCAAAGTTTTCAACTAAGCAACTATTATAATGCTCTGATGACGGATTCTCCAAATAAAATTTGCACTTGAAGTTTTTATAATCTGGTGGAAACATCGTCAATGTCTTCCACTGGAAGAAGCTCTTGGGTTTCATCCTCAGCTCCATCACTCAGTATAGCTACCACTGCTGATACTGTGGCATTGGGATCCAACAGTTTCACTAAAGGCACTTCCAAACCTCTCTGTTGAAAGATCAGATTCTGCAGAGTCATGGCCTGCATGGAGTCAATGCCTAAAGACGAAAGAAGTGATTCATACTTTAGCTCTCTCTGAGCTATGCCAATAGTTTCACAAAGCAGGGAACAAACATAGTCTTTTGGTGAGACAGAGTCAGTTTGTTTAGTTTGAAAATCTGTATCTATGGATTTCTGGAAGGCCTCCTCAACTAGTTCGTAGAGACGTGTGGTCAAGGATGCATTCTGAGAGAGGATGTTGTATCTGATGTTTCTAAAATTAAACCTGCAAACAGCTTGCTGGGGTCGGTTGAGCACAAGACATTGCTCCAAGCTTTTGTGAATCTCTCCCACTTCTAACACCATCATCCCCTTTGTTTCCAGAAACCGCTGGAGATGTTCTTTGTTCAAGAGAAGACCGAGATTCAGAGCTCCCCAATTGATGGACTGTCCAGGCAGCCCGAGTTTGCGCCTGTACTGACAGAACATGTCGAGGAATGTGTTGGCTGCTGCGTAGTTTGTTTGCGATGCGTTTCCCAGGAAAGCCGAGATGGAAGAATAACACACAAAGTAGTCTAACGGACAGTGCTGTGTTGCATGGTGCAGATTCAGTGCACCATTTACTTTGGGTCTGAGAACCTTCTCAAACAGAGATCTGTTGAGCCTCTCAATCAGCCCATCATGCAAGACAACTGCACTGTGAAACACTCCTCTGATTGGACAACAGGGGAACTTCTGGCCAGTGACACTGATAACATTCTGCACATGCTCAGAGACAGATATGTTGCACTCCATGCTGGTGATGCTGTTTCCATACTGTTTCTCCATATTGTGGATTTCTTCCTGCACTTCTGGTTTGGGTTTGCTCCTTGACAGTATGACAATGTACTTGCCGCCTCTTTGGGAGATGAACTTGACGGTTTCAAAGCCCAGACCAGAAAGACCTCCTGCCACAATGTACACTGCTCTCTTTCGAAAAAGCGGTTTCTTTGCTGGCAGCAGTGGAATGTCAGACAGTGTATCGCTAACATCTTTATCAAGATCTACCACAGCCAGTTTCTTTGAGTTGAAGTATGATTGCTCTGAATTCAGGTTCCTGGTTTCAGCACTCATGCTCTGAAAGGTAAAACTAGCAATGGCAGCTTTCCCGCTCAAGTTCAGGGACTTCAGCCAGTGATAAATGTGTGGCCTGTGTGCTCTCAGGGATCCCTTTTGCAAAATGACAGGCATCTGAATCATCTGTACGTGAACATTTTCCTTCACACCTTGGAACACTTCGGGAGTTAGCAAATCCTGCATCTGGGATTTGCATATGATTACAACATATTTGATGCCTGAAAAGCTGCAAATTTTAGCAATCAGGAATTCATCAAATGGAGGCAGGATGATATATGCATCCATTTGATTGACATCTGCAGATGAGCCAACATTCACAGTCCAACCCGATTCCTTAGAGGTGAGTGTCAAGACTTTCACCAGAGCAGAATCAGGCATAGAGCAGATGATTTGTAAATTTTGTTTGGCTCTGGGCAAGGCTCGATGCAAGATCTCCCACGCTAGCACAAAGAAGGAAACACATGGTGTTTTTTGGAGGAAAGAGAACCTTCTGGTGCTGTAGCATGCATCTTCTGGAACTCTGACCTTACTAGCTGCCACCACAGGATAACAGGAAGCAACATGATCTCCCACTTTCAATTTCCTCACATCTTTTCCAACTGCTGTAACTGTACCACTGAAGTCTAGAGCGAGCAGCTTGTGCTTCTGAAACGAGTGTTTGTTCCAGTACAGTGTCTGGCCATGTTCCAGATGTGTAGCACTGACAGGGAAGTAATCAGAAGAATGAACGCATATCTTACTGGGCCGGATTTCAACTGATGCATCGCCAACTGGCTCAACGTCCTCGTCAAAATGAGTGGCACTCAGTTGAGTTATCTTATGTGCATCAGTTGTCTGAAAGATGCAAGGTTTAGTCAGTGTAGAAGTGTAAATGCCCTCTGAACTGTCAGTGGTTTCTGGTGGAGTATGGACTATGGAAGGTTTCCAAATGAGTCCATCTTTGACTACCAGCTCTGAGTACTTGTTGCAAGGATATGATCTTAGTACCTCAGACAGAGCTTTGATGTCCTTATCAGAGATGCTGCTTATATCAATCAGTTGAAAAGAAAGATCTGGTATCTCTGCAGCACATGCTCTTGTCATACCAGCAAGAGCGAAACCTGGACTTATGTGATCGACAGTGATGTCAGATGAGCAGTAGGTTACTGCTCTAACTGAGTTTGGGAAGTGAATTCGCTTTAGCTCAAGGACTATTTGCCGGAAAATTTCACAGCAGCTCAACAGATTTTGCAGAACGACATCAGCTGCCAGAGTTGTAAGGTTTTCTTTGCCCCACAAAAACAAAACCTCATCAAAGTTTTTCTCAATATCACAGATATTGAGATTTGCCAAGAGAGAAGGAAACCCACTGCTCAAAATATCTTTTGCATGTGTGAAGGAAACATATTCAGACTCTGAGTCCAAATGTTGTTTCAGACCTTTAGAGATTCCCATACGGTCACAGAAGACCAAAGCCTTGGGGGGAGGAGCAGCAGGAGAGAAACCTTGGGGGATGACACTGAAGGCGTTATGGTAGAAGTATTCGTCAATCACATGAGATTGACTGCCAAGGTACTTGAATATCACATTCTTAACCTCAACCAACACTCTTCCTTCCATATCTGCAAAGCAACCACAGATCTCAAAATGATCAACTCCTACGTCAGTTGCTCTCAGATACACGATCATCTCATTTTGCAAGGGTTCAAACACTGTCAGACTTCCTATTTTGGCAGGAAATCCTGACCTACCAGTTAAAAAGTGATCCACTGTGACAGGAAGAAGCTGCATCAGATAATCCAAAACTACAGGATGGATGTAATAGTCATGCAAATGAGGCCAGAGTTTTTCTGGAACCGATACAGCTGCAAACGCCTCCTTTAGATCTTTTCCATAGTGCACGTCACCTTTATTCTGGAAGACATCTCCATGCTGGAAGCCTCCTTGAGCGAGATGCCCATAAAACTCCTGACAGCTTAACACAGATGTGCATCGTTTGTAAATGGAGCTCAGTGAAATGCAATGCTCTTCAATGGGTCTCTTTCTCTTTAAAACAATTGTGCCTGATGCATACACTGCAGATGGGGAGAGTACAGTGAATCTAGTCTCTTTCTCCATTTGTTCCAGTTGCACCTTCATTTCAGGTGAATTCTGGGTCAAAGCAAATGGACTGTGAAAACTGACACTAAGCTGTAGCGTGTTGATGGGTACTTTTGGTTTGGCAGCGGCCATGAAAGCAGCTAAACCCAATTCAGCATAGAAGGCACCAGGAATGATGGGTATGTTGTTGTGCTTGTGCTCCTTCAAGTAGAAAGAAGAGTCAGAAAAAAGATCACAGTTGAAAATATCCTTCTCACCTCCTGTCTGACAGAGCACAGGATGATTACTTGTTGTGTTCTTGTGTGCTGCTGCGATGACAACGTCTCTGTTTGAGCAATCAAACTGGTATTTTGGGAAAGGCAGTGGCACTGTCTCATAACCTTTATAGAAGGTGTCCCAATCTACCTGAATACCCAGTTCGAACAGTTTTGAAACAACAGATGTGACTGATTCGCGATCTTTTCCTGGCTGCACCGAGGCAAGAACAGCGGTGTCATTCCCCAGAGTTTCCATGATGTTTCTCTGCAGCGCCCTTCTTGGCCCGATCTCTACAAAGACTGTGTTCTTCTTCCCTTTAGCTGCTGATCTCACTGCCTGCTCAAAAGCAACTGGCTCACGAATGTTTCTAGCCCAGTATTCACCTGTGCTGAAATCTCCCTGCTGGGCTTCCTTGCCTGTCACTGTGGAGAACAACTCTGTGTCAAGATCTTTCAACTGTAAGGTGCCAAGTGCCTCTTTGATTCCTGGCAGAATTGGGTCCATCATATGGCTGTGGTAAGCAGCAGGGACATCCAGGACACGGAGGAATAGGTTCTGATTGTTAGCTGAGTTGATTAGCTCCTCGTGGAGGCGCTGGATTGCATCTGCATCACCTGAAAGGGTGCAGGACTGCGGGCTGTTGAAAGCAGCAAGGCAAACTCTACCAGAGTAAAGACGGAGAAGAGATGTGACTTCTGATACAGCCATGTTGCTGATCACAAGCATCTTCCCGCCTGTGACTTTACTCTGGAAAATGCTGCGGAAATATATGACTTTCACTGCATCCTCCAGAGACAGGAGGCCGGAGCAGTGAGCAGCTGCAACTTCTCCGACAGAGTGTCCGAGAATCGCATCAGGCTTGACCCCCCAGTGACTGAGTAGGGTTGCAATCCCAACCTGGATTGCAAAGAGGAGTGGTTGGACAATATTTGGGTTGTTGGAGTCACTGCTTTCAGTGTCACTCTCCAGTGTGTCCAGGATGTCCAGAGTGCACAGACTTTGGAAAAGATGTGCAATCTCTTTGGTCTTTTCTCTGAATATAGGCTCATGTTTTAGTAGCTGCTTACACATTCCATGATATGTCACACCATTCCCACAGAACACAAACACTAACCTTGGATCTGAATAGGCTGAATTGATTTTTTTGCCAACAGCAGCACTTAGCTCCTCTTTGAGGTCGACCACAGATGATACCACAATTGCCTTTCTGTATCTATGTTTTTGGTGGCTTCTTCTGCAAGCTGATGTGTACAACAGAGAGTCTAGATCAACTTTGCTGTCTGCCTGTAGCTGTTTAATGGTGTCTTCCATTATCATTGTAAGAGATTTCTGTGAATGTGCAGATACAACAAAATATTTTACTTGCCTCCTTTCATTCTTTTTCTCAGCACATGGCTGCATGTGCTGTTTGACAATAGCATGTGCATTTGTGCCCCCAAAGCCAAAGCTATTCACCCCTGCAATTCTTGTACCAGAGGTGTCCCATTTTTCGGTTTTCTTGGGAATTTTTATGTTCAGGGCTTCAGCATTTACACTGGATGTTTCATCGGAGTAGAAAACTGAAGGGACAATAGTCTCATACTTCATCATAAGTAGAACCTTAATGAGTCCAGCAACTCCAGCTGCAGATTCTGTGTGTCCGATGTTACCTTTCACAGATCCAATCAGCAGCGTCTCAGAACCAGGAGGTCTGGCTTTAGCGATGACGTTGGAGATGCTTCCTGCCTCTGTTGGGTCTCCAGCTGGAGTTCCAGTCCCATGGGCCTCTATGTACTGGACATTTACAATGTCAGACTCTGAGTAGATTCTTCGCAGCAGCTCCTCTTGTTGTGTCATGGATGGTTTGGTGATGGGAGTAACAGAGTGTCCGTCTTGGTTGACTGCAGTTTTGCTGATGATACCCCAGATGTGGTCGTGGTCTTGAAGAGCCTGTGAAGCAGCAAAAACGGTAAAGCATTAACTGTAACTGTAGTTCTGTATCTCGTTTTTGCCATGCTCTTTTGTGTTTAGTTTTGTGTTGGGTTTCTGTTGTTTTATTTCTCTTTGGGACAGTTCCATCTTCCTTCTGTTGTTTTGTGTCGTTTTTTTGTTGTTTTGTGTGTTTGTGTTGTTGTGTGTTCCTTTGTGTCATTTATGTCTCATTTTTCTTTTGGTTTTTCTGTTGTTTCATGTCTCATTGGGACAGTTTTGTGTCCCTTCTGTTTGTCTTGTTTGTGTCATATTTTGTCTCACTCTTCTCTTTTGTCTCATTTTGTGTCTTATTTGTGTCATTTGTGACATTTATCTCTCCATAATAGTTTTGTCTTCTTCCTTCATTCCTATGTTTAGTTTTTGTCCCATTGTGTCTCCTTTTTTGTCATGTTGGTCTTATTTTCCTTCTTGCATGTATCATTTTGTGTCTCATTTGCATTATTTTGTGTCTTGTTTGTGCGTCTCATTAGTGTCTCATTTGTGAAATACTTATTTTATCTCTTTTGGGACAGCTTTGTCTAGTTTCTGTTGTCTTTTTTATAGCGATTTGCTGTTCACATTGCTATTGATGGTCAGTCTTGTTTTTGGCTCCAAAAGAGCATCAGATTTTTTTTTTCCTTATCTGGAAAACCGAACATTATTGCTAGAATTTGGCAGTATTTTTGCAGTCATTTCTTACAGTGCAGTGAAATCTGATTATTGGTGTTAATTAGATATCTAAAATTTGGTGGATATTTCCAAAATAGAGAAAGTAGAAAATCAGAGATGTATTCTGACCTTCTTTAGCGGCTTCAGGAGAACCACCCCACAGCCTTCCCCTCGACCGTAACCATCTGCTTTACTGGAGAACGGCTTGCTGGTACCATCAGGTGAGATAATCTTGGCCTTGCTGAGCGCAACAAACACTCTTGGCTCAATGATGCAGTTGACCCCTCCACAAACAGCCATGTCACAATCGCCTAAAAAGATCAAAAATAGAGTATCTCCACCAATTACTCTAGTTGTTACTCGAAGTGTTACTTGAAAGTTTTACAGACCTTGTTTGATGGACTGACATGCAAGGTGAAGAGCTACAAGTGATGATGAGCAGGCAGTGTCTATGGACAGTGAGGGTCCGGTGAAGTTGAAGACGTAGGAGACTCTGTTTGCTGCAATACTCATGGCAAGCCCAGTGCCGGTCCAGTGGTTGATCACACTTGGGTGCACGTGTGCAGCGTTTGTTTCGTAATCTCTGTTCATAAGGCCTGTAATCCGTGCAATGGGGAAAATATAGGAAATTTACTTATGATTTGATCATTGTGTTATGTATTGTTAGCAATTAACTGCTGTAAAATTTTTAGATTCATCTGTAAAAAAAAAAAGTTGGTTCAAGGACAAGAAGACTAGTTTAATTTTGGATCATTTCACTACTTTTTTTTTCTAGAAAATGCTAAACACCACTAACCGGACACATATTTTTAAAATCTTACCAAAAAACACTCCTGTCCTGCTCCCACTGACTTTCTCGACAGGAGTTCCAGCGTTTTCTAAAGCCCTGTAGACACACTGAAGGAGCTGTTTTTGTTGAGGATCCATTTGTTCCACTTCACTGTCACTGATGCCAAAAAACTTGTGGTCAAATTCGTTGAATCTGAAAACGTTGAAGACCAATAGATTCCATTGAGGAATAGAGGGTATATTACAAGAAATCGTTCTCTTTTCTAAAAATGTGCTTTATTTGAGGTTACTTCTCATGGTTTGACTTTTAAGGTGTAGAAAGATTAATATTCAGAGTCTAAAGCTAGAATGCTTTTCCAGTTGTGCTCAAAATACTAATAAAACTTAATATATTCAGGGGTTTTCCTGACTGATAGGAAACCAAAATCCTGTATATGGTAAAGGCAACAACTCTGTGGCTCCATATTTGACAGAAATCTTTGCATTTCCTGGTATTTATGTCCATTTTTATGAATAAAATCCTTATTCTTTAGTGAAAGAAACACCAATTAACAAAACAAGTTTAAAAAGATGGAGATTTTTCTTTGGTGGTGGCTAAAACCATTCTGGGGGCACCTAAAATTCCTCTGTACAAAAGAAAAGCCTTGTATATTCAAATATTTTAGTTTTTTTTTTTTAATTGGGAGGAGATGAAGATGTCATTTTAAGAATTTCTAACCACAAACATTTTGATGGAAAACTCCCTATCACAGAAACAAGATGCTCTAAAGTGGATTTTTATATGTCTGAATGTGTCTGCAAGGATTTTTAATATCATTTCTGTCTAAAGAGAACTTATGTGGTTGCTGTAGTTTAACATTTTGTGTGATCTGCACATCAGTATACTCAGTCTGATGCTGATAAAGCACAAGCAATGTGAGAGGATTGAAATGTTAGGGGATTCCTACAGGCCACTTGGTTTGTCTGAGCAAACTCCAAAGTTTCAAGATGACTCAGAGCTCAGTTCTTCCCCCTTCTTTATTTTGATCTTCTAAAACCACCTCTACTACATGGTCTTTCTGCTTTTTTTCCCCCACATTCATCATTGCTTTATTTTTGCCCCATTAGCAACCATGTTCCATATTTAAAAACCAAATACTGAAGGAAAGATTGCTGCTGACTTTAGCATCCAACAAACATTTCAGCCACACTTCACTGAAGCACATTCAGCAGCAGTGTCTCTTTCTGGGGTTATATATCTGCTTCCCACACCTGGTGCTAATCCACAATCAGTGACTCCAATACCAGGTAGCAACACACCTGGCATTCATGACAATCACTGGACACTTTAGAGAAGGTTCAGAGAATAAGTCAACACTTTTATCCCTGTACATTTTATACACCCAGGACTGAGGTGGTCAGCAGTGATCAGGTCTGATTTTAGCAATGGGTTATTCTTTAAAATAATAATAATAATACACACAAGGAAAATAATGCTCAGGAAACTCTTTGAGACCACTGTATCTACAGTATATACACACACATTTACAGTAAAGTTTAAAGCACAACGTACCCATCAATGAAAGCAGCCTTGGCTGTTCGGGATTTACCCGCTTTGGTGTCATCGGGGTCGTACCACCTGGAAAAGTCAAATCTGTCTTTGGGAATCGGCACGGAACAGTTTCTTCCATCAACCAGAACCTTCCAGAAACTGTCAAGCCCTTCTCCTGTTGGGAAAAATATAGATTATTACACATAAAAGACTTAAAAGCTCCAAATCACTACTTCTTTGTGGGAGAAAAAAATATTTTGAGCACAGTAGCTAAATTTAAACCAAGTAAAATGGAGAAAAAGTAGATTCAATAGATAATTTTTTTCATTTATTTATTTTAGAATTACCATAGTTTCACTTGAATAATCCTGGCGGTTGCTCAGAGGTTGTATGTCTCGATTTAAAACACAGAAAAAACAAACCGAAGCTCCTCAGTTCTGCTCACCTCCTGCAAAATTGCATCCAATTCCCACCACGGCAATACTGTCCTCAGGTTCTTCCATCCTGACTGAACCTCACTGAGAAAGAAAATCAGAAATCTTTAGAGCGCCATCATGTCTGCATCACTTTCACTTCTAGACAACATCACACCAGAGCAGAAGATATTTCTAAACTGTGTCATTAGTCCAGTTTAGTCGTGCACCGCTGCATCTGTACATCCATCCTATAGCTGCTTCCCTCACTGATGGGATCACTGCTGGGTTGATTCTTATAGGCAACTTCTTTTCTTGATTAAACATTAATGACTGATTGTATATGTGACCATGGAGATGAAGGACTTCACTGCACACATTTATGGTCCCTTGCAAACGACGAGACCAAGTTTAATGCGTAAATTGGTACGTCATACAGTGGGGTGAGTCCAGGTCTGGTTTCACTGAAGCTTATCAAACTTAAATTATGTTTTAAAATAAAGGAAATAAAAGCAGTTTTATGAGGTAAAATCAAGAACTTAGCTGTCGTTTAATTCCTGCAATCACACACAAATCAAACAACAGCGATACATTGAAAATGATGTCCTTATATTAGGACAATGGTTTATTTTACTGTATGATGCAATAAATTTATCAGTGTGTGACATTGTTTAAAACTGTATTTTAATGCCTAAACTTGGCTGTACAAAAACAAAATGCAAACAGAGCAACTTTTGTTTAGCTTTTGGTGACTATTTTGAATTTTCCTTGCTCCATACTACAATTAGGAGCTAGTTGTTGATTCCCTGTACATCCTGGGTGAAACTGGAAATCTGAAAAGACCAGTGAGGACAGTGTGTAGCAGGAACACATGCTGGGGCATTTCATGCAATAACCTTTCACTTGCAACTAGGAACTAGGACTAGGAATGCCGTTCAGGTCTGTAGGAACAACCTGTCATATTTATTGGCTTGTATTAAATGCTGAATAACAGTTGTGTTAAGTTTGCAAGCAAAAGGCAGCCGTTCTCTGAGCAGTGCATTGTGTTTTTCATGGTGACCATCTCTGGAAAACGCAGAGCAGAAGTTGTGTGGACTGAGACATGGGTTACTGGAGTGAGCTGATGGTTTTTGCCATGTTGTAGAGAGTATGTGTTCACTTTGTCTACATGTTGGACATCAGTGTCACACTTGATCAAGTAAGTCTGAGCCACTGTCACGTTCCTCAAATTAGTACTTAAGCATAAATAAACAAATTCCCACCAAAAAAAAAAAAATGTGATGAGGTTCAGTACCTTGTCCACTTTAATCTTGCTGAAAAGGCAGACATCTTGTTGTTACACTTGTCAGTGTCACCGCTAGAGGACACTCTAAATGTTTGATAAATTGCAATAATATTCTCCTACCCTCTGCAGCCTGTGAACTCATCCACAGTGAAGCGTCCCAGCTGCAAACATCTCACCCTCAGTCTCTTATCATCATCTCAGGAGACTTTAATCATGCATCGCTCTCTGCCACTCTCCCCACGTTCACCCAGTACGTGACCTGCCATACCAGAGACAATAAAACCCTGGACCTGCTGTATGCAAACATCAAGGATGCATACAGCTCCTCACCCCTCCCCCTGCTGGGCCACTCAGATCACAACCTGGTGAGACTGCAGCCCATTTACATACCTATGGTGAAGAAACAACCCCCCACCACCAGGTATGTGAAGAAGTGGTCTGACGAGGCCACTGAGGCGCTGCAGGACTGCTTTGAGACCACAGACTGGGATGTGCTGTGTGGTCCACACGGGGAGGACATTGATTCACTGACTGACACTATTACGGACTACATTAACTTCTGTGCAGAGAACATCGTACCGACCAGGAAAGTACGGTGTTTCTCTAACAGCAAACCCTGGGTGACCCCAGAATTGAAGGCCCTGCTGAAGGAGGAGGGTTTAAAATCTGGGGAGAAAGAGGAGCTGTGGAGGGTGTAGAAGGAGATAAAGAAGAAGATCAAGGCAGACAAGGCCAGCTACAGGACCAAGATGGAATCTCACCTGCAGGACAATAACACAAGGGAGGTCTGGAGAGACCTGAGATCCATCTCTGGTTACAGCAGAGGCCATGAGAGGGGAGCTGCAGCAGGAGACTGCATAAACATAAACAAGTAGGATCTAAATAGCTGTTCAATACATCAGTATTACGTACAGTTTTGCAGTAAATGCATTCAAACAACAACATAAAGAAAGCAGTGTTGCAAAGAAGCTGCTAAGTGAGATCCAATAATTAAATTAATCATGAATATGTCAGTCTGCCATCTAGTGGACATTATATGGAGTATATATGAGTCTGAAATTGAAAAGGTTGACGATTTTCTATATCTTTGAGGCTACACCAACACAGCACATGACATAGAAACAAAAATTGGTAAAGCTTGGGGAGCATTAAACTCTCTGTCAAAAGTATGGTTATCTCCTATTAAAACAACAGCCAAAATGAGAGCATTCAAAGCATCAGTGGAGTCCATCTTACTCTGTGGATCTGACTCCTGGTCGCTATCAAACACTCCCTAAAAAAGAATTGATGGGACTTATACCAGAATGCTACAGAAGGTACAAAACATCTCCTGGAAATCACATCTCACCAACAAGTCGCTATATAGTCCACATACATGCTTGTCAACTATCATTAGGCAACGCAGACCAGCATTAGCTGGACATGTGGTGAGACACAGTGAAGCAGCTGGTTGAGTGCTGTTATGGAAACCTGATGCTGTCAGAAGGCCTGGCAGGGCTAGTACAACAATAAGAAAGGTACTTGGAGAAGACACTGGTCTGGAAGGCAAAGAACGTCTGACTGCAATGTTGGGCAGAGGGAGCTGGATGAAGAACTTTACTCATGTCACCGATACTGTCGGATGCAACTGACTGACTGAAAAGTTAGTCTTTTTTAATATAGTCTAATTATGTGTAGTTAAGTATTAAAGAATATATTAAAAGCTCTTTTTTATACTGTAAATGTCAAAAGTCACATATTCCTGCCTGCAGAACTTGTGACTGAAATTTTATTTTTGTTGTCATTTTTGTAATTAAAGCCAAGTATCAAACTAAAATGTTGTCTGATTACAGTCTAAATGTCTAACTTTGAGTATCAGAATGACTGTTTTTGATTTATGTACAATTTCTGTGTGGTATGGAAGATTTAAAATGCCTAAATTTAAACAAAGCTGTCAAATAAGTGTTGTGAAATACAATACATCTAAACTGTTACTCATATTTTTTGTGTATGTGTGCATTTACAGTGTTAGAATTATATTTAAAAAACTATTCAAAAGGGATATTTATTTACTTCTTTGTCTTTAGCAACTGAATTCATTGTTTTTCTATTGTGACACAGCTTCTCCAAGATGCCAAATAAAAAAATACTGAGAAAACAAGGGCAATTTTTTTTCTACTTTAAAAAAACTTTCTAACTAATGAGGTCATATCAGCGCTAACCTCTACTTTAGTAACCCCAACACAGTCTCTTATGCTGAAAAATGATGCATGTTTCTGGGGTTTACCTTCCACATTTTTCACAAAGCAGCTGCAAAATTAAATAGAAATCTTTATGATTTGTTAAAAAAAAAAAAAAAAAATCTACCATGAAGATTTAACTGTATGGCAGCTTGGATACTTGTATCTTGTGTATATCCATAAAATTGACCAAAAACCTTGCCAAAAGTAATTTTTTACACTTTCACAATGCTCTTTCTCCTCTGTCCTGCTGTTATTATATGTCTGAACTAATCAAACTCGACTCACTTGGTGATTTGCCTCTTATTATTGGACTTATGGGAATTTAAAAAAAAAATTAAAGTCCACTTAAAGACAGAAATATTACATTGAACAAAACTGATGTGTCATCATCCAACATGCCAACAGCCTGTTGTCATCTTTCTCTTCATCTGCAGCGTTTGCTATTTTAATAAAGCTGCAATTTAAGGTGGACTTTCACAGTCACTGGTCAAAGGACTGTGTGTTTAAAGGCCACGCTATCAGACAATTAAAGCCTCACCTTACAGACAGATTGATTATTGTGGCTGATGTCTGGTGTCACTTAGAAATGTCCTTATTTTTGACAGAAAAACTTTTTTTTTTTCAATGAAGATAAAATTAATCAGAAATCCAGTCTAGACATTGTTAATGTGCTAAATGACTATTCTAGCTGGAAACAGCTGATTTTTAATGGAATATCTCCATAGGGATACAGAGGAACATTTCCAGCAACCATCACTCCTGTGTTCTAATGCTACATTGTGTTAGCTAATGGTGTTGAAAGGCTCATTGATCATTAGAAAACCCTTGTGCAGTTATGTTAGCACATGGATAAAAGTGTGAGTTTTCATGGAAAACATGAAATTGCCTGGGTGACCCCAAACTTTTGAACAGTACAAAACTTACCTTTTCTGCATGTTAAGAATCCATTTATTTTAGGCCACATGTAGATTCACATGAAAACGTGCTTGATCTTATATGCTCTTGCAGAACAGCTCCTAATTCAATAAATTTTATGTTACTGTTTTTTTATAAACACATTTTGGTTGTGTAGCCAAATCCTAATATAGCTTGTGTCTTTTTATCACAGAATTTCATTGATGTCATGCACTTTTTGATGGTTTAGTGTAACATTGGTTAAAGTCTACTTTTTACCCCTCATGTACATAACAGAATTCAAAATTAAAATGAACTAAGATGTTTTGAGTTTTAATGAATATTTGAAATTGGGAGTATGTGTACTATAATGTTTGCTCATTTGGTTTTAATATATAAGTTTGAAGTCTTACAAATTTTAGACAGTAAACACCAATGATACTGAAATGACTGCTTATGTGTTATGTAACCTGCATGAAAGAATTTTTGCAAATAAACCAACCTCATCGAGTGTCAGCTTGATTTATTGTGTCATAGTGAAACAAAACATTAACAACAAAGACATTAGAAAAGTTATGACAACATGTGAGCACATTTTCCATCAACGATGACAATAAAAAGTTTCTGTCAAAAAGCAGATTGAATATCTGTGTGGTAAAAATAGTCACATAGTAAAACAAACTGACTTAATAAGAGAAATAACAGATTTTCTGTAATTGTGATTTTGTGTGAATTTGTGATATAACTTTGTTTTCAAAGAAAAACATGACTGTAAACACATAACAGATTGCTGTCTGTTATCATTTTCTTCACATTTGTTTTGTTTCATTTCTTTGTTAAATTTCCAACAAATCCATGTGACTTAAATATCCATCAGGAAAACAACGTCTTAGTCCACATGATGTGATAAATTAATGGTTCAAACAGCAAAAGGCCCAATAATGATAAAGCACTTACTGAAATGCAATAAAATGATGCAAAAGAAGGTTTTGAATTTTACATCAATTATTGAAACAATTATCAATTTATTGTGTGTTCAATTGTAATGCTTTGAAGTTTTCATCATTAACAAATCAATAAGCAAAATGAGTTAAACTGATACAAACATCCATTCTTATCATGTATGGTTGAAAGTGCAATGCAAAAGTGCAACAAAACAGTAAGAGGAATTGAAGATATGCAAAAAAACAAAGAATACAAAGTAGATAATTAACATGTGATAATAACACATGAAATCTCCTGTTTTCCCACGGTCATCAAAAGTTTTCTATTGACTACTATGGCAAAGTTTTCAACTAAGCAACTATTATAATGCTCTGATGACTGATTCTCCAAATAAAATTTGCACTTGAAGTTTTTATAATCTGGTGGAAACATCGTCAGTGTCTTCCACTGGAAGAAGCTCTTGGGTTTCATCCTCAGCTCCATCACTCAGTATAGCTACCACTGCTGATACTGTGGCATTGGGATCCAACAGTTTCACTAAAGGCACGTTCATACCTCTCTGTTGAAAGATCAGATTCTGCAGAGTCATGGCCTGCATGGAGTCAACGCCTAAAGACGAAAGAAGTGATTCATCCTTTAGCTCTCTCTGATCTATGCCAATAGTCTCACAAAGCAGGGAACAAACATAGTCTTTTGGTGAGACAGAGTCAGTTTGTTTAGTTTGAAAATCTGTATCTATGGATTTCTGGAAGGCCTCCTCAATTAGTTCATAAAGACGCATGTTCAAGGATGTATTCTGAGAGAGGATGTTGTACCTGATGTTTCTAAAATTAAACCTGCAAACAGCTTGCTGGGGTCGGTTGAGCACAAGACATTGCTCCAAGCTTTTGTGAATCTCTCCCACTTCTAACACCATCATCCCCTTTGCTTCCAGAAACCGCTGGAGATGTTCTTTGTTCAAGAGAAGACCGAGATTCAGAGCTCCCCAATTGATGGACTGTCCAGGCAGCCCGAGTTTGCGCCTGTACTGACAGAACATGTCGAGGAATGTGTTGGCTGCTGCGTAGTTTGTTTGCGATGCGTTTCCCAGGAAAGCCGAGATGGAAGAATAACACACAAAGTAGTCTAACGGACAGTGCTGTGTTGCATGGTGCAGATTCAGTGCACCATTTACTTTGGGTCTGAGAACCTTCTCAAACAGAGATCTGTTGAGCCTCTCAATCAGCCCATCATGCAAGACAACTGCACTGTGAAACACTCCTCTGATTGGACAACAGGGGAACTTCTGGCCAATGACACTGATAACATTCTGCACATGCTCAGAGACAGATATGTTGCACTCCATGCTGGTGATGCTGTTTCCATACTGTTTCTCCATATTGTGGATTTCTTCCTGCACTTCTGGTTTGGGTTTGCTCCTTGACAGTATGACAATGTACTTGCCGCCTCTTTGGGAGATGAACTTGACGGTTTCAAAGCCCAGACCAGAAAGACCTCCTGCCACAATGTACACTGCTCTCTTTCGAAAAAGCGGTTTCTTTGCTGGCAGCAGTGGAATGTCAGACAGTGTATCACTAACATCTTTATCAAGATCTACCACAGCCAGTTTCTTTGAGTTGAAGTATGATTGCTCTGAATTCAGGTTCCTGGTTTCAGCGCTCATGTTCTGAAAGGTAAAACTTGCAATGGCACTTTTCACTTTCAAGTTCAGGGACTTCAGCCAGTGATAAATGTGTGGCCTGTGTGCTCTCAGGGATCCCTTTTGCAAAATGACAGGCATCTGAATCATCTGTACGTGAACATTTTCCTTCACACCTTGGAACACTTCGGGAGTTAGCAAATCCTGCATCTGGGATTTGCATATGATTACAACATATTTGATGCCTGAAAAGCTGCAAATTTTAGCAATCAGGGATTCATCAAATGGAGGCAGGATGATATATGCATCCATTTGATTGACATCTGCAGATGAGCCAACATTCACAGTCCAACCTGATTTCACAAAGGTGAGTGTCAAGACTTTCACCAGGGCAGAATCAGGCATAGAGCAGATGATTTGTAAATTTTGTTTGGATCTGGGCAAGGCTCGATGCAAGATCTCCCACGCTAGCACAAAGAAGGAAACACATGGTGTTTTTTGGAGGAAAGAAAACCTTCTGGTGCTGTAGCATGCATCTTCTGGAACTCTGACCTTACTAGCTGCCACCACAGGATAACAGGAAGCAACATGATCTCCCACTTTCAGTTTCCTCACATCTTTTCCAACTGCTGTAACTGTACCACTGAAGTCTAGAGCGAGCAGCTTGTGCTTCTGAAGCGAGTGTTTGTTCCAGTACAGTGTCTGGCCATGTTCCAGATGTGAAGCACTGACAGGGAAGTAATCAGAAGAATGAACGCATATCTTACTGGGCCGGATTTCAACTGATGCATCGCCAACTGGCTCAACGTCCTCGTCAAAATGAGTGGCACTCAGCTGAGTTATCTTATGTGCATCAGTTGTCTGAAAGATGCAAGGTTTAGTCAGTGTAGAAGTGTAAATGCCCTCTGAACTGTCAGTGGTTTCTGGTGGGGTATGGACTATGGAAGGTTTCCAAATGAGTCCATCTTTGACTACCAGCTCTGAGTACTTGTTGCAAGGATATGATCTTAGTACCTCAGACAGAGCTTTGATGTCCTTATCAGAGATGCTGCTTATATCAATCAGTTGAAAAGAAAGATCTGGTATCTCTGCAGCACATGCTCTTGTCATACCAGCAAGAGCGAAACCTGGACTTATGTGATCGACAGTGATGTCAGATGAGCAGTAGGTTACTGCTCTAACTGAGTTTGGGAAGTGAATTCGCTTTAGCTCAAGGACTATTTGCCGGAAAATTTCACAGCAGCTCAACAGATTTTGCAGAACAACATCAGCTGCCAGAGTTGTAAGGTTTTCTTTGCCCCACAAAAACAAAACCTCATCAAAGTTTTTCTCAAGATCTGCGATATTGAGATTTGCCAAGAGAGAAGGAAACCCACTGCTCAAGATATCTTTTGCATGTGTGAAGGAAACATACTGAGACTTTGAGTCCAAATGTTGTTTCAGACCTTTAGAGATTCCGATACGGTCACAGAAGACCAAAGCCTTGGGGGGAGGAGCAGCAGGAGAGAAACCTTGGGGGATGACACTGAAGGCGTTATGGTAGAAGTATTCGTCAATCACATGAGATTGACTGCCAAGGTACTTGAATATCACATTCTTAACCTCAACCAACACTCTTCCTTCCATATCTGCAACACAACCACAGATCTCAAAATGATCAACTCCTACGTCAGTTGCTCTCAGATACACGATCATCTCATTTTGCAAGGGTTCAAACACTGTCAGGCTTCCTATTTTGGCAGGAAATCCTGACCTACCATCTAAAAAGTCATTCACTGTGAGAGGAAGAAGCTGCATCAGATAATCCAAAACTACGGGATGGATGTAATAGTCATGCAAATGAGGCCAGAGTTTTTCTGGAACCGATACAGCTGCAAACGCCTCCTTTAGATCTTCTCCATAGTGCACGTCACCTTTATTCTGGAAGACATCTCCATGCTGGAAGCCTCCTTGAGCGAGATGCCCATAAAACTCCTGACAGCTTAACACAGATGTGCATCGTTTGTAAATGGAGCTCAGTGAAATGCAATGCTCTCCAATGGGTCTCTTTCTCTTTAAAACAACTGTGCCTGATGCATACACTGCAGATGGGGAGAGTACAGTGAATCTAGTCTCTTTCTCCATTTGATCCAGTTGCACCTTCATTTCAGGTGAATTCTGGGTCAAAGCAAATGGACTGTGAAAACTGACACTAAGCTGTAGCGTGTTGATGGGTACTTTTGGTTTGGCAGCGGCCATGAAAGCAGCTAAACCCAATTCAGCATAGAAGGCACCAGGAATGATGGGTATGTTGTTGTGCTTGTGCTCCTTCAAGTAGAAAGAAGAGTCAGAATAAAGATCACAGCTGAAAATATCCTTCTCACCTCCTGTCTGACAGAGCACAGGATGATTACTTGTTGTGTTCTTGTGTGCTGCTGCGATGACAACGTCTCTGTTTGAGCAATCAAACTGGTATTTTGGGAAAGGCAGTGGCACTGTCTCATAACCTTTATAGAAGGTGTCCCAATCTACCTGAATACCCAGTTCGAACAGTTTTGAAACAACAGATGTGACTGATTCGTGATCTTTTTCTGGCTGCACTGAGGCAAGAACAGCGGTGTCATTCCCCAGAGTTTCCATGATGTTTCTCTGCAGTGCCCTTCTTGGCCCGATCTCTACAAAGACTGTGTTCTTCTTCCCTTTAGCTGCTGATCTCACTGCCTGCTCAAAAGCAACTGGCTCACGAATGTTTCTAGCCCAGTATTCACCTGTGCTGAAATCTCCCTGCTGGGCTTCCTTGCCTGTCACTGTGGAGAACAACTCTGTGTCAAGATCTTTCAACTGTAAGGTGCCAAGTGCCTCTTTGATTCCTGGCAGAATTGGGTCCATCATATGGCTGTGGTAAGCAGCAGGGACATCCAGGACACGGAGGAATAGGTTCTGATTGTTAGCTGAGTTGATTAGCTCCTCGTGGAGGCGCTGGATTGCATCTGCATCACCTGAAAGGGTGCAGGACTGCGGGCTGTTGAAAGCAGCAAGGCAAACTCTACCAGAGTAAAGACGGAGAAGAGATGTGACTTCTGATACAGCCATGTTGCTGATCACAAGCATCTTCCCGCCTGTGACTTTACTCTGGAAAATGCTGCGGAAATATATGACTTTCACTGCATCCTCCAGAGACAGGAGGCCGGAGCAGTGAGCAGCTGCAACTTCTCCGACAGAGTGTCCGAGAATCGCATCAGGCTTGACCCCCCAGTGCCTGAGTAGGGTTGCAATCCCAACCTGGATTGCAAAGAGGAGTGGTTGGACAATATTTGGGTTGTTGAAGTCACTGCTTTCAGTGTCACTCTCCAGTGTGTCCAGGATGTCCAGAGTGCACAGACTTTGGAAAAGATGTGCAATCTCTTTGGTCTTTTCTCTGAATATAGGCTCATGTTTTAGTAGCTGCTTACACATGCCATGATATGTCACACCATTCCCACAGAACACAAACACTAACCTTGGATCTGAATAGGCTGGGTTGATTTTTTTGCCAACAGCAGCACTTAGCTCCTCTTTGAGGTCGATCACAGATGATACCACAATGGCCTTTCTGTATCTATGTTTTTGGTGGCTTCTTCTGCAAGCTGATGTGTACAACAGAGAGTCTAGATCAACTTTGCTGTCTGCCTGTAGCTGTTTAATGGTGTCTTCCATTATCATTGTAAGAGATTTCTGTGAATGTGCAGATACAACAAAATATTTTACTTGCCTCCTTTCATTCTTTTTCTCAGCACATGGCTGCATGTGCTGTTTGACAATAGCATGTGCATTTGTGCCCCCAAAGCCAAAGTTATTCACCCCCGCAATTCTTGCACCAGAGGTGTCCCATTTTTCGGTTTTCTTGGGAATTTTTATGTTCAGGGCTTCAGCATTTACACTGGATGTTTCATCGGAGTAGAAAACTGAAGGGACAATAGTCTCATACTTCATCATAAGTAGAATCTTAATGAGTCCAGCAACTCCAGCTGCAGATTCTGTGTGTCCGATGTTACCTTTCACAGATCCAATCAGCAGCGTCTCAGAACCAGGAGGTCTGGCTTTAGCGATGACGTTGGAGATGCTTCCTGCCTCTGTTGGGTCTCCAGCTGGAGTTCCAGTCCCATGGGCCTCTATGTACTGGACATTTACAATGTCAGACTCTGAGTAGATTCTTCGCAGCAGCTCCTCTTGTTGTGTCATGGATGGTTTGGTGATGGGAGTGACAGAGTGTCCGTCTTGGTTGACTGCAGTTTTGCTGATGATACCCCAGATGTGGTCGTGGTCTTGAAGAGCCTGTGAAGCAGCAAAAATGGTGAAGCTAAAGGTAGGCAACAACTGGAGTATGTGCCTTTAATGGAGCAATGACACGCTGTAACAAATTCTTATATCGAGTTAATACTGGCAGATGTGGTTTCCTCTACTGTGTTTCCAACATTACCTGGAACTGTAGTTTTGTGTCTTGTTTTTGCAATTGTGTGTCTCATTCTTCTTGTGTTTAGTTTTGTGTCTGGTTTATGTAGTTTTATTTCTCTTTGGGACAGTTTTGTCTTCCTTCTGTTGTTCTGTGTGTCATTTTTCTTGTGTTTCATATGTGTCACACTGCATCTCACGTATTATTTTTTTTCTTGTTTGCATCATTTTGTGCCTTGTTTCAGTTTTGTCTCGTTTGTGTCATTATGTCTTACTTGTGACATTTTGTTTATCTCTCTGACAGTTGTGTCTCCCTTATCCCTTATATCTCGATAGTATCGTGTCTTGTTTGCGCAATTTTCTATCTTGTTTCTGTTTTGTGTATTTTTTGTGTTGTCTTGTGTTCCTTTGTGTCATTTATGTCCCATTTTTCTTGTGTCTTTCTGTTGTTTCATGTCTCACTGGGAAAGTTTTGTGTCCCCCCGTTTGTCTTGTTTTTATCATGTTTTGTCTCACTTTTTGTCTTTTGTCGCATTTTATGACTTGTTTGTGTCATTTATATCTCATTTGTGACATTTATCTCTCTATAGCAGTTTTGTCTCCATGCATTCTTATGTTTAGTTTTTGTCATGTTGTCATTTTTTGATGGTTTGTTTTTGCTTTTTTATTACTGTGTTAAAAAATTTCAGTGTGCGCCGTCATTTAAATTCAATTTTCTTTCTTTTTTAACAGCAGTTTGCTAGTAACATTGCTGTTAAAGGTTATTCTTGTTTTCAGCTCCAAAAGACATCTGATTTTACAGAGTTTTCTTTTTTTATATTTCATTCGGAAACATTGTAGAATATTGCTAGAATTTGGCAGTATTTTTCCAGTCCCTTATTACAGTGCAGTGAAAACTGATTTTTGGTCTTAATTAGATATCTAAAATTTGGTGGATATTTACAAAATAGAGAAGGAAAAAAATTAGAGATGTATTCTGACCCTCTTTAGCGGCTTCAGGAGAACCACCCCACAGCCTTCCCCTCGACCGTAACCATCTGCTTTAATGGAGAACGGCTTGCTGGTACCATCAGGTGAGATAATCTTGGCCTTGCTGAGCACAACAAACATTCTTGGATCAATGATGCAGTTGACCCCTCCACAAACAGCCATGTCACAATCGCCTAAAAAGATAAAAATAGAGTATATTATCTCTCAAAATAATATATTAACTTGAATGCCAAGGGAATGGCTCTCCACCAATTACTCTAGTGGTGACTCAAAGTGTTACTTGAAAGATTTACAGACCTTGTTTGATGGACTGACATGCAAGGTGAAGAGCTACAAGTGATGATGAGCAGGCAGTGTCTATGGACAGTGAGGGTCCGGTGAAGTTGAAGACGTAGGAGACTCTGTTTGCTGCAATACTCATGGCAAGCCCAGTGCCGGTCCAGTGGTTGATCACACTTGGGTGCACGTGTGCAGTGTCTTTTTCATAATCTCTGTTCATAAGGCCTGTAATCCGTGCAATGGGGAAAATATAGGAAATTTATTTATGACTTGATCTTTATTGTTATGAATGTCATCTATGGTTAGCTTTTAACTGCTATTTAATTTGAAGATTTATTTTTAAAAAGTTGGTTCAAGGACAAGAAGACTAGTTTAATTTTGGATCATTTCACTACTTTTTTTTTTCTAGAAAATGCTAAACACCACTAACCGGACACATATTTTTAACATCTTACCAAAAAACACTCCTGTCCTGCTCCCACTGACTTTCTCGACAGGAGTTCCAGCGTTTTCTAAAGCCCTGTAGACACACTGAAGGAGCTGTTTTTGTTGAGGATCCATTTGTTCCACTTCACTGTCACTGATGCCAAAAAACTTGTGGTCAAATTCGTTGAACCTGAAAACATTGAAGACCAATAGATTCCATTCAGGAAAAGACGATATATTGCAAGTTGAAGTCATTCTCTTTTTTTAAATTGTATTTTATTTAATGTTACTTCTTATGATTTGTCTCATGTTATGTCTTATGCTTTTCCAGTTGTGCTCAAAATACTAATAAAACTTAATATATTCAGGGTTTTTCCTGACTGGTAAGAAACTGAAATCCTGTATATGGTAAAGGCAACAACTCTATGGCTCCATATTTGACAGAAATCTTTGCATTTCCTGGTATTTCTGTTCTTTTGGTGTTGGTTCAAACCTTTTTGGGAGCACCTAAAATTCCTCTATACAAAAAAAGAAAAAATAGCCTGGCATACTCAAATTTTAGTTTTTTTAATGAAGGAGGAGATGTAGATGTAAACTTAAGAAATTCTAACCACAAACCTTTTGAAGGAAAAACCCCTATCACAGAAAAAAAATGCTCTTCAAAGTTTATTTTTTATATATGTCTGAACGTGTCTGCAGAGGATTTTTAATATCATTACAGTATAACGTGAACTTATGTGATTTTTAAACATGTACATTTTATACACCCAGGACTGAGGTGGTCAGCAGTGATCAGGTCTGATTTTAACAATGGATTGTTCTTGAAAATGATGAAAATAATTAAAAAAAAAAAAAAAAAAAAGGTTTCTGGAATCTTGTTTTGTCTTACTGTTGGAGAAATGAAATCAATAAGGTAGACATTAGGGTCTAGGGTACAAATGATGACTGAAAAGTCTAAAAGAATGATTTTGTTCCCCCAAAATATCAGCCCAAATAGATGTCAATATAAAACTAAAATAGTATATTTCATTTGAACTGTCATCCATCACTGTATTTCAATTAAAAATGGCACAAACACCAGAGCTTCAAGCTGGCCTCTCCATCAATGAAGAACTCTGAATGTATTTGCTCTGAATTTAGACTTTTAATAATGTTCAAAATACCCATGAATTTAATTTTGAAGAAAGCATATTCATTTGTTTGTGTTTATTTAATGAAAGGTCAGTTTATTTTAAAGAAAATAATGAGGAAAGGGACGTTTGTATTGTTTCATTGTACTGTTTTCATCTAAATCGACGACATACTGGCTGTTCTGCCCGTCGCTCTTCACATACATTGTGCCTACAGTGTGTTCTGTAGTACCATTCTGGACACTGAAAATCGGGATTTGGTGAACTTGAAAATTTGGATCTGGATCAAGATATTCCAATGCAGTGTTGCTCTTAAAACTGGGACAAAAGTGCGATGGATTGAATTACCCTGGATGGCAACAATAAGAAAAGGTTTTTCAAATCTGGATCATTTAAATTCATATCAGACTTTTGAACAACTGCGTCCAAGAGAGACAAGATAAAGACTTCTGAGTTTGTCCAAAAAAAGACTTTAAAGCGCCAATAACCCAGCATAACAAGGGCAGTATATAGGCCTACATACATTTAGAGATACAGAGACATACATTGTACAAAGTGCATTTGAGCTGCCCTCTACTATAGTGAAGGCAATTTATTTTTTTAGATTCTATTAACTTGAAATTACATTTTGTCCATTTAAACTAAAAGTAAAACCAGTTAGATTTATTGCTCCTTTATCACTGATGTCATGATGTCCATGTTTCTTCAGTGCTTTTGTTGCAGCTGTTTTCTTCCAGTAGGATTACAGAGTGAAGAAATGCAACAAACTGAAAGTTCAATTACGTGTTTTACATTTTATTTTTGGATAAAGCAATTATTAAGGTTGGAAAAACTGGAAACTTAAAGTTGACTTTCTTTAAAATTAAGATGCAGCAATTTTCATTGAAGAAGAATCAAATGATTGAAGTAGATCTAACTGGTACCACTGATATTACTTGTTAACTTAATTTGAATGAACTTAATTCACTTGCATGTTACCAATTCATTTAAGTTAGTCCCACCATTTTCTTTTTTCAGTGTAAAATATAGAACAAACAACACAAAAGGAAAATAATGCTCAGGAAACTCTTTGAGACCACTGTATCTACAGTATATACACACATTTACAGTAAAGTTTAAAGCACAACGTACCCATCAATGAAAGCAGCCTTGGCTGTTCGGGATTTACCCGGTTTGGTGTCATCGGGGTCGTACCACCTGGAAAAGTCAAATCTGTCTTTGGGAAACGGCACGGAACAGTTTCTTCCATCAACCAGAACCTTCCAGAAACTGTCAAGCCCTTCTCCTGTTGGGAAAAAATATAGATTATTACACATAAAAGACTTAAAAGCTCCAAATCACTACTTTTTTGTGGGAGAAAAAAAAATATTTTGACCACAGTAGCTAAATTTAAACCAAGTAAAATGGAGAAAAACAAGAGATTTCAATTTTTTCATTTATGTATTTTAGAATTACCATAGTTTCACTTGAATAATCCTGGCGGTTGCTCAGAGGTTGTCTCAATTTAAATCATAAACTTTCAGAAATAATGTACATTGTTGAAATCTTGTGAATTGTCCTCAGTATTAGAATTTTCTACCATAGAGATTTTTTTCCCACTACTTTTCTTAATATACATTGCACAAAACAACAAAATCTGTGAAATGCAACTTAATCAGTAAAATTAAAGAAACAAAACAAAACAAAAAACCCTCCTCAAAAAGCTCTTCAGTTCTGCTCACCTCCTGGAAAATTGCATCCAATTCCCACCACGGCAATACTGTCCTCAGGTTCTTCCATCCTGACTGAACCTCACTGAGAAAGAAAATCAGAAATCTTTAGAGCGCCATCATGTCTGCATCACTTTCACTTCTAGACAACATCACACCAGAGCAGAAGATATTTCTAAACTGTGTCATTAGTCCAGTTTAGTCGTGCACCGCTGCATCTGTACATCCATCCTATAGCTGATGAGCTGATGGTTTTTGCCATGTTGTAGAGAGTGTGTGTTCACTTTGTCTACATGTTGGACATCAGTGTCACACTTGATCAAGTAAGTCTGAGCCACTGTCATGTTCCTCAAATTAGTACTTAAGCATAAATAAACAAATTCCCACCAAAAAAAAAAAAATGTGATGAGGTTCAGTACCTTGTCCACTTTAATCTTGCTGAAAAGGCAGACATCTTGTTGTTACACTTGTCAGTGTCACCACTAGAGGACACTCTAAATGTTTGATAAATTACAATAATATTCTCCTACCCTGTATTGTTTTTTTTTCATGTTACGACATTGTGGTCCTGCAGTGCCACCTTGAGGTCTGTTCCGCTTTTATTTTGTGGAGAGTGAGTTTCTTCTTTTGATGTTTTCAGTGGTGCCAATTTTCCTGTTTCTTTGTCTTCACAACATTATGCTCATGCGTTGTCGGAGGAACGGTGACAAACCGTGTAAACACACTAGTTATGCATTATATTAATCTGTCTGAATCCTATGAGGAAGGACTTTACATTGTGATTTACGTCACTATGTTGTATCATTTGTGGCTCTGAACTGAGGTGTATGTGTGTGTGTGTGTGTGTGTGTGTGTGTGTGTGTGTGTGTGTGTGTGTGTGTGTGTGTGTGTGTGTGTGCGTGTGTGTGTGTGTACGTGTGTGTGTGTGTGTGTGTGTGTGTGTGTGTGTGTGTGTTGAGATAGAGCGCATGCTAGCTGATGTCTGAAACTCTTTAACTAGCGCTCTTGGAGGGTGGAATGAGGTATGGGAATGTAAAGTGTGCATTATTATCAAATGAGTTATATTTACTTCAGAAAAGTGACAATGTCATTACTTCATTTGTTGAAGTAAAACTGCATGCCATTCTGAACAGTAACAATATGTTATATTTCATTTAAAAGAAGCATGTGATATATTAATAATAACAATTTGCCTTTATTTGTCACAAATACTTTACAGCAATGTGAAATGTTGCTTGTTGCATATCCCTTTCAGGGTCAGCCATAGTACAGCGCCCCTGGAACAGGAAGGACAGTAGCAGCACCAGAGTTTGAACCTCTGACCTTCTGATCAGTAGTCTAGAAACTTAACTGTTGTGTCACCACTGCCCCTACTGTATATCATAATAGCTTTACAAACATTTCATTTTATATTTCATTATTAATAGGTTAAAATGATTTGTACTGGTTGGAAACATGATTTGTATATGAACATGATTTATGTGTGAATTATTTGTGAAACTACACTGAAGCATTTTGTATTTCCTCTGTTCATTCTGTGGTTTTCACGGTGCTTATGGTAGCTACATGAGGCTCGTCGAGGGTAAGAAATAAATCGACACTCGTTTGAAACTCTCTGCGTCTTGATTAATGAATCCAAGGGGTTGCTACAGACACGTTAAAGTGTCTACTCACTAGGTCATCAGGTCTCAGTTAACGATCATGAAGTAGAAGGTGCGTGTAGCAAACCCAGAATGTAATGTCCTCATATGAGGCCGCAGAGTCGCAGTATACAGTCTATAGGTATGGCCCACACAAAAGCAACAGCTATCCATTCACAGGCACTAAAGTAAGCCTCAACTTCAATTTGACAAAATGTAGGAACTGAGGAAATGGTTTTACTCACGTCAAATGTGGTAGAGTCTGCGTTTTTCACAGGTGAACTCAGCATTCTGCAGCTGGAGCTCTGCCTCCAGCTTTTTCACCTCCAGCTCCCCGTGAAGCTCAAACTCTCCTCTTTGTCTAACTGAAGACGTGCATCTAACCTCAGAGAAAGAAAAAGTAAAAGAGAGGGTGGAGATAAAGAGAGAGAGAGAAAAAGAGAGAGGAAGAGAGCAAGACGAGGAGGGTGGAAAGAGAGAGAAGGGATGGAGAAAGAGAGAGGGAGAGAGAGAAGTCAGAAAGCACCACACTCTTGGCTTTAGTCAGGATACAATACGACACAGAACACTAGCTGCTGATCTGGTCCACTGGCAACGATGATCAGGGTGTCTTGGCATTCAATAATCTGTTCAGATTGTAAAAATCGCCACAGGTGCCACTGGCCACTCCTGCTGGGTGTAACCTGACAGAAGGAGGAAAAAACACCACAACCTACCTAACAACACACACATAAACACCAAAGAATGTAACCAGTTCATAATAACAAAGTGAAAACATGTTTTAAGGGATTTCTGCATACTTATTTAAAATCAAAACCGAAATCTTTCATTTACAAAAATACTCAGAACCAAGAAAAGAATCACCGTGACAGTTGAAGGGTCTTTGAGATGGTTATGGATCAGGAAAGGTAACATCATCCTGAGTACAAAATGATTGTCTGATCAGCCAGAGCTGGAATAAAAAGGTAATTTCAGTTCAAATCATGAACTTTTTAGAACCATTTCTGCTTGACCAACTCTGATTGGCCGGAAATTTTAGAACATACAATCTGTATATTATTATATTTGATCTACTTGTCCAATATTGCAGATTCTGAATCAATGACATGATGAGAAATAACAGTAAAAAATTCAGACTTTTATTTTGACCACTGCACCTCTTTTTGTCTCCAGTTAGATCTATAAAAAATCTAGTGCATTAAGGGGGACTCCATCTCATCACAAGTCTTTTCAGAGAGCGTTTCATTCTTATTGGCTGTTCTACACATGCAAGTGGTGGAAAACCTGATTCAATGGCAGAATTTTCTGCAGGAAAAGTTGCTACTCCAGCATTGACAACAACTGCCTACACTCCAAAGCAACCTAACAAGAAGATGACTGAGTATGAAAGTGAAAAAAGAAAGTCTGAAAGACAATCTGACGGTAAATACAATGATATACGTCTCAAAGTCCAAGTAGCAAGATGGAGATTGCATTGGCCTTAAGTTGTTTTTCTCCAGGAAACATAAGCTGCTGTAAGCTCAAAGTCCACCAATTTTACACAGTAAAACATTGAATTGCTGCTGTATAATGGCTTCAGATGACAGGAATCCACAACTAGTGGTCCTAACTGTACAAATTACTGGATTGGATAACATTAGAAAGTTATAAAGTGTTTAGTGCATGTATTTGTGTTTATCTGCTTGGGAGGGAGAGAAAAGTTACAGGAGGAGGGCTATATTCTCAAACTCTAACTTTCCTACAGTAGGTTTAAGCAAAGATGTTGTTGAAAGTAAATGTTTAATAAACTAAAATGTAATGTCTGTGCGCTACACTGAAGTGTACCTGTAGTATTGACTGGTCTCATTCACCAGTGATGGTTCCACGGCGCAGTAGATTGTCGTCTGAGCTCCCTGGACAGAGTTTTTGGTGAAGGGCTTCGCTATCTTCATGATGAACTGCTGAGGGCCGGTGAGATGACGCCACAAATCAGTCTGACCAACCCCAGGATGGAGAGAGTAAGTTGTCACATCTGTGCCTGTTTTAAAAAAAAGAAAAGTAAAAATTGAGCTTTTGAGGAAAAAATAATTACAGAATAAACAGTGCTGCACTGTGTTGGCCAACTTTCTGTACAAATCAAACTAAATTAGTTAATCAAACTTCAGGCATCTCTCCAGAGCTGCTGAAAACTGGAGTCGGTGGCTGTGGATGAAGAGAAAGGACTCCACCTGGGCCTTCAGGTGAGTACATGGCATCTAGAGGGTGAACCTGGTATGCTGGGATTCACTGCTGAACCCTCTGGAGGCGTCATGGGCCTATCAGTGAAACACCCATGAAGGAGGGCGTCCACTTGATAACCCAGAGGATGAACTCACTCACTCACCTGACCATCCCACAGAGTCTTAGGTGTCTCATGTATGCAAGAAGGGATACCAACATCTAGTTCTACACAACAAACAGATCCCATATTAGCTTCTTTTCACTGACTCCCTGTAAAATCCAGGATAGAATTTAAAATCTTGCTTCTAACATATAAAACTCTTGATGACCAAGCTCCATCGCATCCCAAAGACCTTCTTGTACCACATCATCCTAACAGAGCCCTTTACTCTCAGACTGCAGGTTTACTTGTGGTTCCCAGAGTTTTCCTTCAGTTATCAGCTCCTCTGTTGTGGAATCAGCTCCCAGCTTGGGTTCGGGAGGCAGATACCTTCTCTAACTTTCCTGTTTGATCAAGCTTAGGATCACCTGAGCTGTCCCTTAGTTGTGCTGCTATAGGTTTAGACTGCCGGGGGACACCCATGATGCACTGGACTCCCCTCCTCTGCTCTCTCTTTCTTCCATACAGTTATATATCACCATTACATATCACTAACGCTGTGTTTCTCTGGAGGTCCTGTGTTTGTTCTCTGGATCTGGAGCTACACATGTCTGATCTGCAGTTTCTGGCCTTACTGACCTCCAAAATGTTCATTGTTCAGATTGTACCGTTTGTCTATTCTCCATCTGTTATCCTGCTAGAAACCCCCGCCCCCAACTAGTCGAGGCAGATGGCTGCCTTCCCTGAGCCTGGTTCTGTCGGAGGTTTATTTTTTCCCCTCTTCCTCTTAAAGGTTCTTTTTTCCGTTTAAAGTTCCTTCCCACTGCATTGTTGGATTGTTGGATTCTTTGTTCTTTGTTTAAAATTCATAAAATCTTCACCTTACTCTGTTAAGTGCTATGAGAGATGACATATGTTGTGAATTGGTGGTAGAAAAATAAAATTCAACTGAAATGAATGCGGTCAGATGCTCCAAAAATGGATAAAATAACAGCAATAAAGGTAAATAACACACCTTCTAGTCATTTAGCCAGTGATCTTGAGAAGAGGATGTTGGCCAGTTTGCTCTGGGAGTAAGCTTTGCTCTTGTCGTAACTCTTCTCGCTGTTGATGTCCTCTAGATTGATGGAGCCCCAGCTGTGAGCCATGGAGGACACGGTGATGATCCTGGCTGGTGCCGATCTTTTAATCAGGTCAAGCAACAAGTATGTCAACACAATCTCTTATGCTGAAAAACGAAGCATGTTTCTGGGGTTTACCTTCCACATTTTTCACAAAGTAGCTGCTAAATAAAACAGAAACCTTTATGATTTGTAAAAAAGAAAAAAATAAATCTACCATGAAGATTTAACTGTATGGCGGCTTGGGTACTTTTATCTTGTTAATATCTATAAAACTGACCAAAAATCTTGTTCAGAGTCAGTTTTACACTTTCACGATTCTCTTCTCCTCTTGCTGTTATTATATGTCTGAACTAATCAAACATTCGACTCACTTGAGGATTTGCCTCTTATTATTGGACTTATGGGAAATAGTTTTTTTTTTTAATCAAAGTCCACTTAAAGACAGAAATATTACATTGAACAAACAAAAAGAAAACTGATGTGTCATCATCCAACATGCCAACAGCCTGTTGTCATCTTTCTCTTCATCTGCAGCGTCTGCTATTTTACTAAAGCTGCAATTTAAGGTGGACTTTCACAGTCACTGGTCAAAGGACTGTGTGTGTAAAGGCCACGCTATCAGACAATTAAAGCCTCACCCTACAGACAGATTGATTATTGTGGCTGATATCTGCCATACTCCAGGTCTGATGAAGCCTCCTCTCTCTCTCTCTCTGTCATCATTCTGTGGTCTCAGAAATGTCTTTCAAGCAGCAAAAACTGAACCAGAAACACAAGCCGTCAAAACAAACCAGGAAATTATCTCCTCTCACAGTGGCTAAGGCTATGCTAACAGCTAAGTTAGAAGACAGCCACAGATTAACCTGAAATAGAGTCTGGAAATCAATAATTAATGATTACTGATTTCCAGACCAGAGTCCATGCTTTAACATAAGGACTTTACTGGGCACTAAAAGTGACAAAACAGTGACAGATCAAGAAAACAGAGAAGAACAGACATATAAACTGGTTAACGACAAAGCCTATAGGCTTTGAAATTTCCCTGTAAATTTACAGTAAAGAGCTGGCAGCTAAAGTTGCCAGCAGCGCACTGTTATTTTACAGTAAATGAAAACGTGCTTGATCTTATATGCTCTTGCAGAACAGCTCCTAATTTAATAAATTTTATGTTACTGTTTTTTTAATAAACACATTTTGGTTGTGTAGCCAAACCCTAATATAGCTTGTGTCTTTTTATCACAGAATTTCATTGCTGTCATGCACTTTTTGATGGTTTAGTGTAACATTGGTTAAAGTCTACTTTTTACCCTTTATGTACATGACAGAATTCAAAATTAAAATGAACTAAGATGTTTTGAGTTTTAATGAATATTTGAAATTGGGAGTATGTGTACTATAATGTTTGCTCATTTGGTTTTAATATATAAGTTTGAAGTCTTACAAATTTTAGAAAGTAAACACCAATGATCCTGAAATGACTGCTTTTGTGTTATGTAACCTGCATGAAAGAATTTTTGCAAATAAACCAACCTCATCGAGTGTCAGCTTGATTTATTGTGTCAAAGTGAAACAAAACATTAACAACAAAGACATTAGAAAAGTTATGACAACATGTGAGCACATGTTCCATCAACGATGACAATAAACAGTTTCTGTCAAAAAGCAGATTGAATATCTGTGTGGTAAAAATAGTCACATAGTAAAACAAACTGACTTAATAAGAGAAATAACAGATTTTCTGTAATTGTGATTTTGTGTGAATTTGTGATACAAGTTTGTTTTCAAAGAAAAACATGACTGTAAACACATAACAGATTGCTGTCTGTTATTTTCTTCACATTTGTTTTGTTTCATTTCTTTGTTAAATTTACAACAAATCCATGTGACTTAAATATCCATCAGGAGAACAATGTCTTAGTCCACATAATGTGATAAATTATCTTTGCATTTCCTGGTATTTCTGTCCATTTGATAAAGAAAAATACATATTATTCTTTAGTGAAAGAAACCCCAATTAACAAAACAAGTTTAAAAAGATGGAGATTTTTCTTTGGTGGTGGCTAAAACCATTCTGGGGGCACCTAAAATTCCTCTGTACAAAAGAAAAGCCTTGTATATTCAAATATTTTAGTTTTTTTTTTTTAAATTGGGAGGAGATGAAGATGTCATTTTAAGAATTTCTAACCACAAACATTTTGATGGAAAACTCCCTATCACAGAAACAAGATGCTCTAAAGTGGATTTTTATATGTCTGAATGTGTCTGCAAGGATTTTTAATATCATTACTGTCTAAAGAGAACTTATGTGGTTGCTGTAGTTTAACATTTTGTGTGATCTGCACATCAGTATACTCAGTCTGATGCTGATAAAGCACAAGCAATGTGAGAGGATTGAAGTGTTAGGGGATTCCCACAGGCCACTTGGTTTGTCTGAGCAAACTCCAAAGTTTCAAGATGACTCAGAGCTCAGTTCTTCCCCCTTCTTTATTTTGATCTTCTAAAACCACCTCTACTACATGGTCTTTCTGCTTTTTTCCCCACATTCATCATTGCTTTATTTTTGCTCCATTAGCAACCATGTTCCAGATTTAAAAACCAAATACTGAAGGAAAGATTGCTGCTGACTTTAGCATCCAACAAACATTTCAGCCACACTTCACTGAAGCACATTCAGCAGCAGTGTCTCTTTCTGGGGTTATATATCTGCTTCCCACACCTGGTGCTAATCCACAATCAGTGACTCCAATACCAGGTAGCAACACACCTGGCATTCATGACAATCACTGGACACTTTAGAGAAGGTTCACAGAATGAGTCAACACTTTTATCCCTGTACATTTTATACACCCAGGACTGAGGTGGTCAGCAGTGATCAGGTCTGATTTTAGCAATGGGTTATTCTTTAAAATAATAATAATAATACACACAAGGAAAATAATGCTCAGGAAACTCTTTGAGACCACTGTATCTACAGTATATACACACACATTTACAGTAAAGTTTAAAGCACAACGTACCCATCAATGAAAGCAGCCTTGGCTGTTCGGGATTTACCCGGTTTGGTGTCATCGGGGTCGTACCACCTGGAAAAGTCAAATCTGTCTTTGGGAATCGGCACGGAACAGTTTCTTCCATCAACCAGAACCTTCCAGAAACTGTCAAGCCCTTCTCCTGTTGGGAAAAATATAGATTATTACACATAAAAGACTTAAAAGCTCCAAATCACTACTTCTTTGTGGGAGAAAAAAAATATTTTGACCACAGTAGCTAAATTTAAACCAAGTGAAATGGAGAAAAAGTAGATTCAATAGATTGTTATTTTTTTCATTTATTTATTTTAGAATTACCATAGTTTCACTTGAATAATCCTGGCGGTTGCTCAGAGGTTGTATGTCTCAATTTAAATCATAAACTTTCAGAAATAATCTAAATTGTTGAAACCTTGCAAATTGTCCTCAGTATTAGAATTTTCTGATACCATATTGACATTTTTTCCCACTACTTTTCTTAATATACATTGTGCAAAACAACAAATCTGTGAAATGCAACTTAATCAGTAAAATAAAGCCAAAGGCTCCAGATGATTTGAGATGGAATCACCCATTTTGAAAACCCTGAAACACCTGACAACCTCATAATATTACAGGTGATATGTTCAGGTGCACCAATTGATGCATTTTACAAACTGGCTAGTATTCTTTTATATTCAAAATATGTGTTTAATCCCCCCTAAATCTTTGGGAATGTATACAGTAGTTAACTCAATGTCAAGCATTTGAAAGCACAGACAGAAACAAAGTTATGGAGTGTAAGAGTGAGTTTATGTCAGAAAATACAGACACAAAAAATCCTTTAAGACACAGAGAAGAATGGGGTCCAAGTCACTGAAGTTTATCCCTAAAGTATTCCACTAACTGCATTGAAATAACCTTTGACCAGCTTTTATCAAAATGAATAGAAAATCATTTAAACTTATAGTAAACTGGACACATCAAGATCAGAAACTTTACATAAAATATACAGTTACATTGATTAATTGTGGTTCTTACGTAAAATATACAACATTCATCCAACATCTATATACCACTTAATCCTTATTAGGGTCACAGGGGGGCTGGAGTCTATCCCAGCTGACTTAGGGTGAAGGTAGGGGACACCTGGACAGATCATCAGTCTATCACAGGGTCACACATAAAGACAAATAATCACACTCACATTCACACCTACAAGTAATTTACAATTATCACTTAACCTGAGCACGTTGTTGGACTGTGGGAGGACATGCAAACTCCATACACAAAGATCCCAGGCCCAGGCCAGAACGCACTGGGGATCTTCTTAGCTGTGCAGCTCATACATATACAGCAAACGTTGGAAAAATATACAACTGAATGTAAGTTTATTAGGTCTTTTGCACCTTATTTCCTGGCAGGCAGTAGAAGTGAAATCTGATATCAGTGCATCAGTTAGCAGAGAAACTCTGTAAAGATTTTCTTTTCCTTCCAGGTTGGTTCATTCCCATGTTATGTTGAGCATACGGCAGCTCAGCTCCCACAGCTTCTGTGCCACGTCATCGTCTTTACCAGCAGAGGAGCAGCTGGTACGAGTACAGTCACTGCAAGCAAGGACACATTAGATAAGTGAGTTAAAGTTTAGCTAGACTATCAGTGATCTATTTACCTTTAAATATAAAGTCTATTCTTTGCAAGTTAATATTAACTGTAGCTGCTTTTTTCTAAAATTTCACACTAGCAAAGTCAAATAATGATTAATTCAGTAGTCCATGTTCATCCCTCTCCAACCAGTTTCGTTATTATATTGTACTAGTGGGTGAGTGGTTTCCAAAATGAGGTCCAGATCCAACAAAGCCTTTGGAAATGCAAACTGATTAACAGGATTAGTGTTGACTTATTCTTGCTAGGAGGAAAAATGACACTGACAAGTTGCTGTAAAACACTGTTTCATTTGTTTTGGGTTTTTTTTTGCATTTCTTGGCTAAAATTCCATGAAAAATAAACTTTTCAGGATTTTATAATTCAAGTGACCTGTAAGTAAACTACACCTCTGCACCTCTTTTTGTCTCCAGTTAGATTTAGAAAAAATCTAGTCCATTATGGGAGACTCTGTCTAATCACAACTCTTTTCAGAGAGTGTTTCATACTTATTGGCTGTTCTATGAATGCAGATGGTGGAAAACCTGATTCAATAGCAGAAACTTCTGCAGGAAAAGTTGCTTGTCCAGCATTGACAACAACAACCTACACTCCAAAGCAACCCAATAAAAAAGATGACCGAGTGTGAAACAGAAAAAAGAAAGTCTTTCCCACCTTTCCAGATTTTGCCTACAGCAGCTGTTGAAAGTAAATGTTTAATAAACTAAAATGTAATGTCTGTGCGCTACACTGAAGTGTACCTGTAGTATTGACCGGTCTCATTCACCAGTGATGGTTCCACGGCGCAGTAGATTGTCGTCTGAGCTCCCTGGACAGAGTTTTTGGTAAAGGGCTTCGCTATCTTCATGATGAACTGCTGAGGGCCGGTGAGATGACGCCACAAATCAGTCTGAACAACCCCAGGATGGAGAGAGTAAGTTGTCACATCTGTGCCTGTTTTAAAAAAAAGAAAAGTAAAAATTGAGCTTTTGAGGAAAAAATAATTACAGAATAAACAGTGCTGCATTGTGTTGGCCAATTTTCTGTACAAATCAAACTAAATTAGTTAATCAAACTTCAGGCATGTCTGAAGGACATAAAGTCCCAGATGACTTGCAATTTTCTTCATTTAAATTCAGACAACCATCTCGTCTTAAAGGTTTTTTTTTCATTTACTGTTCTTTCCCATTGCATTGTTGGATTCTCTGTTCTTTGTTTAAAACTCATAAGGCCTTCACCTTACTCTGTTAAGTTCTATGAGAGATGACATATGTTGTGAAATGGTGGTATAAAAATAAAATTCAACTGAAATGAATGCGGCCAGATGGTCCAAAAATGGATAAAATAACAGCGATAAAGTTAAATAACACACCTTCTAGTCGTTTAGCCAGCGATCTTGAGAAGAGGATGTTGGCCAGTTTGCTCTGGGAGTAAGCTTTGCGCTTGTCGTAACTCTTCTCGCTGTTGATGTCCTCCAGATTGATGGAGCCCCAGCTGTGAGCCATGGAGGACACGGTGATGATCCTGGCTGGTGCCGATCTTTTAATCAGGTCAAGCAACATGTGGGTCAACAGGAAATGACCTGGAGAAGAAGGCAACGTAGCTTTCAAATTCAATTCTGAGTTACAGAAAAAAGAGACGCATCGCAACTCAGTTTTTAATGTGTTAACTTAAGACAAAGACCAAATAAATGGATTGTTGCACAATATCCAAGAGTTTGTAGCAGGGTTTTTTAACAACAGATTTCAAATTTACACACAAGGCAGTTAGCAAAACAACGACAAAAGAAAAAAGTTTGACAGGCAAAATGTTCTGAGCTGTACTCTTTATCAAGCTAATAAAAAAAGGTAACCAATATTTATCAATAAAAAGAAAATCAGTGCTAAATAATAAGGCAACATAGAGCACTGCATACAGCTGAAAGTAAAATACTGAATAAAATGCTCTTTGTAGTAAGTCTTTCACACAAGACAAAAAAAAAATTCATATTTGCACTAATATAAGTACATTTATAGTATATTTTCTCTTATAAGCAAGTAGGATCTAAATAGCTGTTCAGTACATCAGTATTACGTACAATTTTGCAGTAAATGCATTCAAACAACAACATAAAGAAAGCAGTGTTGCAAAGAAGCTGCTAAGTGAGATCCAATAATTAAATTGAGTATGAATATGTCAGTCTGCCACCTAGTGGACATTATATGGAGTTATAGTAACTTTTTAAAGCACTGATACCTCCCTGTTGAAGAAGAAGCAGCAAACCCTAAAGTTACAGTAATAAAATAATACTGGCAGTCAACATGACAGACAAATCCAAATAAAGAGTCACTAACACGAAGAATTTCTTGCTGTAGTTCATTGTCTAGATGAGGATTCATGTGTCAAATGAAGACTAAATCTGTGGCACCAGCACAAGCCATCTGTGGTTCAAGTATTTCTAAATTCAGTCCTTGCTGGGTTTTTTTCTATTTACCAAAGTGATTAACACCAATCTGCGTCTCAAAGCCGTCTGCAGTTTTCCCATAAGGACAAACCATCACTCCAGCGTTGTTGATGAGGATGTTGAGTTTTGGCTCATCTGTAGAAAAAAAAAAGAGAACAGTGAGGTAAAACCTTGTTGCTTTAAAGCACTTTTACACCCAGAGTTTTCTCAGGAAGAAATGATTTCACCTCTGTTGATGGCTTCAGCAAACTCTCTTATGGACTTGCTGTCAGACAAGTCGAGTTTCATGCACTTGACGTTGTCGTTGCCTGAGGTTTCGATGATTTCTGTCAAGGCCTCCTGTGCTTTCTCCATGTCTCTGCATGCAATGATGATCTTTGCCCCTAAACAAAGGAACAAACAACAGATTTACAACAGCGTGGGCCATATGTGTGTAAATATACAGATTATTTGTGTACATGAATGCATAGAGTCAACAGATACACAAATAACATGTGGATAAATGGATACACAGCACCCTCTCGTGACTAAATGAGTACATTACTTTATGCTTCATAGATATGAACAGGAAGTCTCCACAGAGAAAGTAAGAAACATGACCAATATTCACTAAATAGAGAAGAAAACACAATAAAAATGATGCATAAGGACAAGATGAACCGTCTTATACATATTATAAGGAATTATATTAACATTAAGCAGCTCCAAAAGTTAATCTTTATTAATATAGTCTGATTATGTGTGGTTAAGTATTAAATAATAGATTAAAGTTATTTTTTTTACTGTAAATGTCAAAAGTCACATTTCCACCTGTAGAACTTGTGACTGAAATTCTATTTTTGTAATTAAAGCCAAGTATCAAACTCCAATGTTTTCTGAGTTCAGTCTAAATGTCTAACTTTGAGTATCAGAATGACTGTATTTGATTTATGTACAATTTCTGTGTGGTATGGAAGATTTAAAATGCCTAAATTTAAACAAAACTGTCAAATAAGCGTCGTGACATACAATACACATAAATTGTTACTCATATTTTCTGCATATGTGTGCATTTACAGTGGCAGAAATAAATAAAAAACAAATTCAAAGGGATATTTATTTACTTTTTCGTCTTTAGCAACTGAATTCATTGTTTTTCTATTGTGACACAACTTTTCCAAGATGCCAAATAAAAAATAAAAAACAACTGAGATAACACGGGCATTTTTTTTCTGCTTTGAAAGAGACCTAATGAGGTCATATCAGAGCTAACCTCTACTCTACTAACCCCAACACAATCTCTTACACAGCGTTTCTTTCAAAGGTCTTGCTGAAAAACGAAGCATGTTTCTGGGGTTTACCTTCCACATTTTTCACAAAGTAGCTGCTAAATTAAACAGAAACCTTTATGATTTGAAAAAAGAAAAAATAATCTACCATGAAGATTGAACAGCATGGCAGCTTGGGTACTTGTATCTCGTTTATATCTATAAAACTGACCAAAAATCTTGTTCAGAGTCAGTTTTACACTTTCACGACACTCTTTTTCTTCTGTCCTGCTGTTATTATATGTCTGGACTAATCAAACTCGACTCATTTGGCGATTTGCCTCTTATTTCTGGGCTTATGGGAAATAGTTTTTTTTTATTAAAGTCCACTTAAAAACAGAAATATTACATTGAACAAACAAAAACTGTTGTCGTCTTTCTCTTCACCTGTGGCTTCTGCCATTTAAATAAACCTGCAATTTAATTTGGACTTTCACAGTCACTGGTCAAGGCCACACTATCAGATAATTAAAGCCACATCCTAGGGATAGACCGATTATCATGGCTGATTTTTGGCGTTCTTCCGATTATCAATATCGATATTTTATTGGCCGATTATTGACCAAATAAATGCACAGGTCTGATGCAGCCTCCTCTCTCTGTCTGTCGTAACTCTGTGGTCTCAGAAATGTTTTTCAAGCAGCAAAAACAAGAAACACAAGCCATCAAAACAAACCAGGAAAGTATCTCCTCTCACAGTGGCTAAGGCTATGCTACCAGCTAAATTAGAAGACAGCCACAGATTAACCTGAAATAGAGTCTGGAAATCAGTAATTTATCAATAATAAAGTTTTTTTTCAATGAAGATAACGTTAAATTCATCAGAAATTAAATCTATACATTGTTAATGTGGTAAATGACTATTCTAGCAGGAAACAGCTGATTTTTAATGGAATATCTCCATAGGGGTACAGAGGAACATTTCCAGCAACCATCACTCCTGTGTTCTAATGCTACATTGTGTTAGCTAATGGTGTTGAAAGGCTCATTGATGATTAGAAAACCCTTGTGCAGTTATGTTAGTACATGAATAAAAGTGCGAGTTTCTATGGAAAACATGAAATTGTCTGGGTGACCCCAGACTTTTGAAGTGTAGTGTAAATAAACAACAGCAGACAGTTTTTCCAAAAACTACAGCCCCAGGCTGAACACATGATGTGAAATATACAGAATCATGTTGACAAAGACGCTTTTCCAAGTCTATTTTATATTGCTACACATCTCAGTGATGGTTTCTTGCTTTTGGAGGTCTGGATGACTCTATTAGCTGATAGCTGCCATAAAGAGACATCCTCAATGAACTGTTTTCTCTCACAAGAAAACAACCTAATTACTGAACAGCAGTGTGCAGCTTTAAGTCTTGACAGCTAATTAGTGCTAATTAGCTTATGTTAGCTTACAGTAAACAATAACTAGTTAAAAAAAACGAGGATTAGCTAATGTTAATACACGTCCACACGTCAGACACCAAGAACTGCCTGATGCCTGGATGCAGGACAACAGGATGGATGAATTTTGCTGTAAAGTTGCTGCTACTAATATAATCACTGACACTTCTGCTGTGCAAAATATCAAAAAGGTATATGGTGTCCATTCATATTAGTTTTTTCTTTCAAGTACAGCACACTAGATGCACACAGAGAATGAAAAAAACATATGATTGCATGAATTAGGTTTCACCTCCTCTTGTTTAAACTTTGGCATATTAAAACTGCCATAATATATAATAACTGTGCTCTAATTTCAAGCCACAAAGTCTTAAGAAAATGCAATTTTAATCACATTTTGTCGTTTTCTGCAGATCTATGCAACACCAAGTTTAGTGGAAACAAGTGAATAAAGTTAAACTTGAAGAGATGCATTTCAAATTTCCAGCTGTGCGTTTTTGGCTTATTTGGAGAAGAAAAAGATGTATTTATATTTTTGTAATGCTTTTATATTCCTTCATGTGAGGCAGTGAAAATAGGTGCAAGTAATCATGACTAAGCAGAAATAAAACAGACAAAATATAAAAGAGGATCAGTGTGAGGTGCATTTTCAGTATTAAGAATCCAAATTTCAGACTGTGGATTTAAATGGCAGTCAGACTCACCTCTCTTCGCCAGGTCTTTGGCAGTTTCTTTTCCGATGCCAGTGTTGGCACCTGTGATCAGCACAGTTTTGCCATTGAGCTTTTCATCAGAGGACCAGGCTCTCCGGAGAAAACTTGGAGTAAATAGAGAAATCTCTGTGAATGTCTCAACCAGCAACATGGGTGTGACAACACAAAACACAGGAACAAATACGATAGTTTACACTCACCTGCAGCAAAGAAAACATAAATTAACATTGGCTTGCATCCATTAGCTTATTAATTTTAGTCATTATCTGAGAAAATTAAGATTTTAAAATGTCACCTGAGCAGAACTACAGTAAAATTACAGAATCTGTTAGGCATTTCAAGAATTTGTTTCGACATGTCAAGAATTTGTGTGAAAAGCTTCCTCACCTTGGCATTTTTATTTATTCCAGCGCTCAGGTCGACTGTAGAAATTCCTCAAAGCCAGGAAAAAGTGTAAAACTCGGTTTAACACCACATTTAACCCACAAACCTCCCTAAAGAAGCGTGAGTGGATTAAAAACTCGCAATCCGGAACTGACAATAAGTAGTGGTGGTCGAGAGGCTAGAATTTCAGCCAATCGGCTGCCCCTCCGTCAGTTTTGGACAACGCTGATTGGCTAAATATTATTTAAGGCCCGCCCTTTGCGATTCGTGTGTGCTCGATTGTGGGTGTGGGCTTCACGGCTTCACTGGAGGGGCGGAAAGTCGAGAGTTTGGCAAGATGTGAGTACAAGATGAGCTGGTCCCTGTATATTTTGGCAATTGGATTTTCCGTTCTGAAACGGGTATTGAAAAACAAAAACGAGTGGTTATTTGATTTTCGTTTTAAAATGAAAAAATAAAAATTGAAATACAAGGCCGTTTTTCCTTTTCATGATCAAAAAGGGATATACGAAACTTTAAAAATGCTTTGATTTTCATTTTATATTTAGAATAACAAAAAGTAAAATCAGCAAGAGACAGAAACGAAAAAAGGTCCGTTTTTTCATTTTCTCAGACCGGAAGTGGTCATCAGCAAGTGTGGAGCCAAACAGAGTACGGTGCATAGACTGTGCATATATATATTTTTTTTCGTTAGTTTTCATGGTCAGAATGAGAGATCAGGTGGCCGATCTTAAAATAAATCAATATAGATTTTTTATAGAGCGTTTTGCGAAGCCAGGGGGCGGGGTTACTTGATTGACAGTCCGGTCAGGAATGATTGACAGGTCCTATGGAGGAGGCAGCCATGACTCTGCTCTCCTCGTTTGGATTAATTCTGGTATAATAACTGTTGGTTTATTTATCGGTGGAGCAGCAGAACATTTTCCACAGACAGTTTTCCTGCCCGTTGGCTTATTTTAACCAGTTTTCTAACTTCGGCTGATTCTACCAGCAAACACTGAAACGACTCTAATTGGTAAGTTAATGTTTATTTTCGTATCGGTGCCGCTTTTACTGCACTTTATATGCAGCTTTAGTGTCAGATATAATGTGTGCTATGCACTCCAGATGTTGGTGGAGTTCATTTCTATGTGTGTTGACCAGAGAAGAGAGTTAGCATCCGGTAAATATTAGTTTCAATGTTAGCGATGCTAACCGAGCTAGCTGCTCAGTCGTAGCCTGATTAAAGCTAACGTAGCATTAAGCTAACGATGTTTGTGTTGTGCTTTATGTAAACAGCTGAAGTGTGTTGTGTCAGTGTAATGTGGTACATTTAGTTAATAAAACTGTCAGTGGAGATGCTGGTTCATATTAATCTAACGCTTAGGAAACCTAAATGTGATTAAAACAGTAAGGTTAAGATTTTGTGTTGTCAGTAGTCCTGAAAATCTGCTGAGTCTCTGAAGTTAAACTGGAGAAAATCATAAATTTACTCCATTACGGATAACGCTGTTTAATGACTGATGTTGGAGTACATCTTAGTGCAGATTGGAAAAATAACCTCCCAGAATATGTCCAAAGTAATGATGAACACTACAGTTATTACATTTAAATTATAGCACAGATAAGCTGGATAGTAAAATCCTCTCCACTAAAGCCAAAGTGACTACACATACCACATTATAGTCTAACCCCATAGATTATTATGTGGTTCAAAAAGCGCAAAATGATAGGATGTTGCCTAAAATTGTCATAGTATAGCATGTGGCTCTAAAAACGTCATAGTATAGCATGTCGCTCTAAAAACGTCATAGTATAGCATGTCGTCCGAAAAACATCATAGCATAGCCTGTCACTCTAAAAACGTCATAGTATAACATGTCGTCCAAAAAAATCATAGCATAGCCTGTCGCTCAAAAAACGTTATAGTATAGCATGTCGCTCTAAAAACCTCATAGTATAGCATGTCACTCTAAAAATGTCATAGTATAGCATGTCGCTCTAAAAACGTCATAGTATAGCATGTCGCCCTAAAAACGTCATAGTATAGCATGTCATCCGAAAAAACTCATAGTATAACATGTCCAAAAAACATCATAACATAGCCTGTCGCTCAAAAAACGTTATAGTATAGCATGTCGCTCTAAAAACCTCATAGTATAGCATGTCACTCTAAAAATGTCATAGTATAGCATGTCGCTCTAAAAACGTCATAGTATAGCATGTCGCCCTAAAAACGTCATAGTATAGCATGTCATCCGAAAAAACTCATAGTATAACATGTTCAAAAAACATCATAACATAGCCTGTCGCTCAAAAAACATTATAGTATAGCATGTCGCTCTAAAAACCTCATAGTATAGCATGTCATCCAAAAAATGTCATAGTCTAGCATGTTGCTCTAAAAGCCTCATAGTATAGCATGTCGTCCAAAAAACGTCATAGTATAGCATGTCGCTCTAAAAATGTCATAGTATAGCATGTCGTCCAAAAAACGTCATGGCATAGCTTGTCGCTCTAAAATCCTCATAGTATAGCATGTCGTCCAAAAAACGTCATAGCATAACATGTCGCTCTAAAAACGTCATAGTATAGCATGTCACTCTAAAAACGTCATAGTAGAGCATGTCGCTCAAACGTCATAGTATAGCATGTTGCTCTAAAAACATCAGAGTATAGCATGTCGCTCTAAAAACGTCATAGTATAGCATGTCGCTCTAAAAATGTCATAGCATAGCATGTCGCTCTAAAAACGTCCTAGTATAGCATGTCACTCTAAAAACGTCATAGTATAGCATGTCGCTCAAAAAACGTCATAGCATAGCCTGTCGCTCAAAAAAC